>NC_136527.1:179479260-179571760 GCF_053919585.1 Euprymna scolopes
CCTCGCATAGGTTAGGAGTGGGGATGGCTGCTGATGATAATAGAAGTGACCTGCCGGTCAAGGAACGCATTCCTTGGCCCAAATGCTGAGATGCTGAATATGTATAAATAAAAAAATAAATAAAAAACTATTTCTTTATTAAAAATTTCCACAGCAACTCGTGAAACTTAGTCAGATAATACCTCAATAGTGATAATGCGAAACATGCATGTTATAACACAGACAATGAACAGTTACTACACTTTCGTTTTACTGTTCTGTATCCGACTACGCATATACATTTCATGAAAACGTATGTAAACATCGACAGTCAAATAAACTAATTTCAAAACAATTTCAAAAAAATCAAAACAATAAAACATAATTTATTTTAAACACAAATTTATTAACCGTGAAAAAAGGTTAAAATCTATAAAGAAAGAAAAAAAAATACAAACTATTGTTTTTTTTTATGAGTGTACGACGATTCTGCGAAGATTAAACATATTTAACCATTTCACGTTTCATATAGAACCAGTTACTTAATTGAGGTATTTTCACGTGAAAAAAATAAATTACAGAGAAGCAGCAGCAACGTTGACGTTACTGAGTGGTGACTGGTGACGTCTTATTATAAGTCAGCTACTTTCCTTTCAAAGGGGAAGGTAATGCCTGGGATTGTGCGATTCATGAGAAGTGAAGCCTTTCTTATAGGTATTTATTTGCTTCCCCACGTAAGCAAAATATGACACAAGGTCGGTTTTTATGTGAGGTGAAGGGGGAGGGAGGGGAAGGGGATGGTACATATAGGGTTGCTGGGTTGCCCCTACATGTACCAATAACCGATTGCCACAAGGGCAATGGTCACAAAGTGCAACATCTGCCGGAACAGATACTACACTTTGCTCCTAGCAAAAGTGCCAGTGAAGCCTTTGTTGTATCTCCGCCATATTGATGAGAATGCGAAACCTGCCTGACGTGAACATAATAACCAAAAAAACAGAAAAGTTATCGTAAATTTAACCAAATCAGGTTTGATAACAATAAGTTGCAAGTTTCATAATGCAATCATGTGATCATAATTTATTTTTTGGTTCAAATCTATTTTACTTTCTCTTATTTGAGTTTTTTCTGTATCTTTTTTTTAAAGTGAGGATTATTTGAATGATTCGGACTACTGTTCACATGTTGGATGTTAACAGTTGTTCGACTAAGCGCAATAATAATGAAATGTTCTGTCTTTAAAAAAATAAACCTGGCTTTTGTATATTTATATATATTTTTTTTATGAAAAAAACAATAAAGACGTTTGTTTATGAAAAAAAATCAATAAAAATCAAATATAATCTAAACTTGACAGGAAAACAATTTGGAACACTTAACTAATGAACAGACATTTTTACATGAAGAACGAAATAATGATGACACCGTTTTATTACGATGACCTACATTTTTTTGTTCTTTAGCACTTGATTTGTTTCTTTAAATAATTTCACGTTTAAATCGTGTTTTTCAACGTTTAATTTTGATTCTTTTATATTTTCATATATTTTATTTCTTTATGAATTGGACACACAAAACAAAAATTGTATCAATTTACTAAAGAAATAATAACAAACAAAACGAATTTTCTGTTTTGAACACAAAGAAAAACATTTTTCTTTTTTTTCGTATTGAATTCCGGGAATGGAAGGTAAGTTACTTTCTTTCTATATTTTTTATTTTATTTATTTATTTATTTATTTATTATTGTTTTTTTTTTTTTGTTTTTTTGTTTTTTTTTGTATGCTAATGTAGAGAGTGATCCGCGCTATTTTTTGAAATCGTATTTCCACTTTTAATTAAAGTTTTATGATAGGATTTTTTTTTTATTCAATTGTAAGGTTAAAGTACAGAATAGGTAAAAAAAAAAAACACTCCCTCCCCATGTTAAGAATGGCTTTTTAAATAATAACGTTATGTTTTCAGCACGGGTCACTCTCTGCATGGGTACCATTTTTTTATTTTTATGTACATTTATTTTATTTCATTCCTTATCTTTAAAACAATCTTAAATCTTAAAATAAGTTGATTTTTATTGCATTTACGAAAGCTTTTTAAAAATGCCATTGAATAACTTTTTTAAAAAGTTTTTTTTTTTTGGCAATCTCTCTCTAAAATATTAATTCTTAGAATAATCTAAAACATTTAAAAATGTTTATTTTTTATTGCAACCTAATAACAATATCGATTCCGCCATGCTTGATAACAAACGTGAGGTGCTTATGCACTTTTGTTAACTAGCAGAGAAATAATTGTCCTCAAATGTTGAGGTGGCGAAAACCGCCAATATTATTCCAACATGAAATCGTAATCACAAATCAATAAACAACACTAACGAAATTTGCCGTCAGCAATTAATCGACCCCAAAATTAGAGCAAATGCTCTAAGGAATATAACCAAGCTGCACTTCTTTAACCGAACTTGAAATTCCTGAGCGACACCAAGGGTGCATGAAAAAATGGGGAGGGGATTAAACCCTTTCCGTTTTTAAAATAAAATTTCAACTCACATTATACTTTTGAAAACTGACAACAGTAGCACAAAATAAATTCAATGTGAACATTAAACCATGGCCTTTCAATCACAAGACAAACATTAGCAATCTCAATACAAATCAATTAATTTAAAATTAAATTAATATTTAATGCGTGAAGATAGAACACATTCAAATTTATTGTGATTTTTACATTTAAACATTTAAATCACGGAAAAAAAATCATTCACCGTTTCTTTTACTCCTGTTTTTTTTTTTACGTCTACATAATTTGAACCGAACTTTTTTTCCAATTAAGTAACGGACAAATGATCCATGTGGGGTTTTAATTCGAAAAAAAGGCAATTTTGATATGCTAGTAAATTACAATCTGAATTCCAAGATCAAATAAAGTTATTACCTAAACGCAATTTCCAACGTAAGAATTCCGTATTTTTTCTTACTTTTTACTCAAGGTCTTCTTAGTTTTTGGCGACAGAAGTTAAACAATTATGCTTTTCTGAAATAAAAAAAATATATTTTCTGATTTAACGAAACAGAAAAAAATCTTATTCCTCTTTTTTTCTTTCGAGTTGACAAACTACGGTTTCTAAGAATTACGTTGAAACTTATCAACAACAATCTGTTCAAATTATATTTAAAAAAAAAACACTGGGAATCTGTTCATCTTAAATTGTATAAAACAATAAACGGTTTGCAAAAAGAATGAGAATGTGATAAATTATTTCTCACATCTTAATTTACTCCCTGCAGAGGCAAAAAATCCACAAATACAAAAGCCATACTTTTCAAACACCAAATTTTTGTCAAATGTAACAGCAATGAAAATTTATTTGTTCTGGTATAATCCATTCGCAAAATGGTGGCCAGTTTTGCCTCTATAGCATACAGCCGGTAGTATGAACTCTTTTGTTGAAGTGATAGTTTTTTTTTTCCTCGAAAGGATCCATATATATTCATGGTGGACTCAGCGGGAATGTTGGCGTCTTTAATTAGGCATAATCTGAGTTGTAGTAATGTGGGAAACAAGCAAATAGAAGAGAATTCCACAGAGAATTGCACTTCTAAGAAAGAAGCTTTGTTTGTGGAATCTACATTTTGATTTTGGCACAGATAAAGAGTGGGAAAAATTAACGACAAAAAAAGACAGGCTCGCAGTGTCTCTTCTGTGGGAGAGAGGTTGCAGGAACGAGAAAAGGGCATCCCCCACTAAGCCACAGAGTCTATTTTGTACTCTGTCAAGGCAGGATAAGCTGATTTAGCTGCTGCTGTTAATATGTGGCAGCAGTACTCCATCCTTGTCATTCACCGCCTTTGATGTGTTGCCATAGATGGCCATGTCATCAGCATAGATATCAACAAATGATTTAAATATGTGTTTTGGGAGATCATTGATGTAGATAAGGAAGACAGTTGGGCCCAGGAAGGACCTCTGAGGGACTCAAGCATTAATACTCTGGCCCTCTAATTTCTGCCTATCAACCACTACTCTGATGAACCTATCAGAGAGAAATGATTTAATAACTGAGAAAACATTTCCAGTTATACCGTAGCTGGGAATCTTGTGAATTAGGCCTTTATGCCATACCTTATCGAAGGCCTTTTACATGTCAAGAGCAATTACCCTTGAAAGGAAGCCTTTGTTGAGAGATAACCTAATCCTATGAGATATAACTGTTAGTAGATCTAGCAGAACGGAAACCATATTGCATGTCACTAAGTAGGATACTTGTGCTGAGGTGGTTCACTACTTCTTTATTTAATATGGATTCCAGCAACTTACTCATGACACACAGGAGACTTATTGGTCTGTACTGAGAGGGAGATGATTTATCACCTGAATTCCTAAATACAGGGCATACTGATGAGGTTTTCCAAGGTGTTGGGAAGCACTTCTCCTTAAGAATACGCTTAAACAGTTTAGTAAGTATAGGGGCAAGTTTTAGTTGAAGCTTTTTCAACGCCATAATTGGAATGCCGGATATTTGTATGTTGCCTAGCATCTGTTATAGGAAGAAATACCGGGAGTTGATGGCCTTCATAGCATAGGTTAGAATTAGCTGCAAAGTTCTTGGCAAATAGTTTGGCCTTGTCTGATGCTGACGAGATAAACTCAGGTCCATTGATGATGGTTGGGATAGAATGCACGCTTCTGTTCAGGATCCTGTTTGCTATTTGCCAAAACTGGTGGGAACCAAGCCGCTACTCAGCTACTTTCAATTTAACTGATTGAGCATATAGCTCTTTTGCATTTTTTATTACTCATTTACAGTCGTTGCTGACAGTCCTGAAAGCAGCTGTGGTCTCAGTACATCTATTACGTCTACAGCTAAGGGAAAAGTGATGTCTGTGCGTGATGGCAGCAGCAAATTCTGGGGAAAACCATGGCTGGCTGTTAGGTTTTTGTTGGACTTTTTTGGATGGTATGAATCGGTCTATGCCTACAATTAACCATTTGGTCAGGTCTGATACTATAGAGGACACATCCTCATGAATCTTATGAATGTCATCCTGTAATTAGGATAATTTCAGCAATATAAAATTGTTTCTGCTTGTAGAGATGTGATCCTTTGTTCACCAACAGGTGATACAACAGGAAGAAATTGACGTAGCTTCCTTCACCTGTGGGAGCTGCTGAATTGGAATCAATTTCCTTTCGAGTTCCTGCTTAGACTAAAAAATAAAAACATGATACAAAATGCCGCCAAGCAATTCACTTGACTCATTCTAAAGTAACCAATTACGGCCGACCACCAAACTGCTGGGCGGCCTAAACAAAAAAGATGGCAAATGTAAACGGAAGTTCTCACAGTATTTTAGGTTATAGAATGGGGATCACATTCTTTTATAAAGTTTACAAAAATTGTGCATCCTTTATTTATTGACAATCATTAATTAAAATGTGCATCCTTTATTTGCCAATTACCAATTATTGTATTGGCAATCACCAATTATTGTATTGCCAATTACCAATTATTGTATTGGCAATCACCAATTATTGTATTGGCAATTACCAATTATTATATTGACAATCACCAATTATTGTATTGGCAATTACCAATTATTGTATTGGCAATTACCAATTATTGTATTGACAATCATTAATTAAAATGTGCATCCTTTATTTGCCAATTACCAATTAATGTATTGGCAATTACCAATTATTATATTGACAATCACCAATTATTGTATTGGCAATTACCAATTATTATATTGACAATTACCAATTATTGTATTGGCAATCACCAATTATTATATTGACAATCACCAATTATTGTATTGCAGAATCAGATTAGGATAGAAAAGACAGAATCATTCTGTGAAATGCTAACTATCTGCTAATATTTGTTAATCACTTGTTCATCTTAAAAACTAGTCGATTCAACAAGTTGCACACTTTCATACATTAAATAATTCACGATATTGTCTCAGTACAATGATCATGTACATGTTTGATTAATATCGCAAAACCACAACCTCATATACGTGTACAGTAAGCTGTCAATTTTAGATATATTATCAACTGCCTAATATTTGTTAATCACTTGTCCATCTTAAAAACTAGTCGATTCAAAAAGTGGGTTGTTACACCATCCTTACAGGTCTCAGTAAAATAATCATGTACATGTTTTATAAATATTAGGTGTAACAACTCTCACTGAAAAAGATGGTTACAAGAGAAGTTTAATTTCTGAAAAGTAGAAACACCATTTTTAGTCGTTATTTCATTAAGCCATCATCTCATATACCTGTAGGGGAAGCTGTCAATTTTAGATATACTATCAATCACACGGGCTGTTCTCACACGAGTTTAAGTTGTTGGCCTGCCAAATATAAATTTCAATTTTGCTACTCTTTACACAAAGCGATAAAGAAGCAATTTTTGTTCGTTGATATTTCAGCATTGAGACACACTTAGTGATTTACACATGAAACAACTAAAGGGGGTTGCTTTTACTGTTCTGGTGTTTACTTAATTTGCAGTTGAATCACATTGGCAAAGAAATCATTCAATTTAGATTCGTGGAGAGAAGAACAGATGAACATGAAATAGAGGTGATAAGGATTTACTTGGAAGAAAGTAATATGAATAAAGACTTGGCTACAGAAAGGTTAATCTGTGAGTCACTTCATGAAAGCTGTACAACACATGCCAGTATGTAAAATGGATAATGTAATAAACACAAATTAAAACAATTAAACTAAAAGTGAATAGTAGTTACGTAAATCATGAATTGGTCCGATATTTTCCATAAAAAAACTATCAAATCATTTGTGATATGATTATGATATGAAGTTCGATATTTTCCATGAAAAACTATCAAATCATTTGTGATATGATTATGATATGAAGTTCGATATTTTCCATGAAAAACTATCAAATCATTTGTGATATGATTATGATATGAAGTCCGATATTTTCCATAAAAAAACTATCAAATCATTTGTGATATGATTATGATATGAAGTCCGATATTTTCCATAAAAAACTATCAAATCATTTGTGATATGATTATGATATGAAGTTCGATATTTTCCATGAAAAACTATCAAATCATTTATGATATGATTATGATATGAAGTTTTGATGTTGATCATCAGCTGCTACACTCAAACAATCAATAAATCTAATGAAAAAAATAAGGAAGAAATTCATTCACAGATGAGACAGCCATACACACACTAATAATACATCCAACACTGTTTTAGTGCAGTTTCAGTCGGGTCCGAGCTTTCACTTGAGCTAGTTGCCAAGAAGTTGCTAGAAAGAGGTATCCTTTGTGGTAAATCCCATAAGAAAAGATTCGATTCCAGTGGAGATCTTACAATATGGTGGTTAAAGATTCAAACAAAACAAAAAACTTTATGAACTGTTGGTACAGATATGGAGACAAGGATTTTAAACACACAATAATAAACCACTTTTAATTAAAAAAAAACAATCATAACTGGTAAAATATTCATGTAATACAATAATAAACCATTTTTAATTAAAAAAAAACATACCAAAAGAGTATGTAGTAATCATCGTAGAATTTAATTGTTAAACATAACTGGTAAAATATTCATGTAATACAATAATAAACCATTTTTAATTAAAAAAAAACATACCAAAAGAGTATGTAGTAATCATCGTAGAATTTAATTGTTAAACATAACTGGTAAAATATTCATGTAATACAATAATAAACCAATTTTAATTAAAAAAACATAACAAAAGAGTATGTAGTAATCATCGTAGAATTTAATTGTTAAACATAACTGGTAAAATATTTGTGTAATACAATAATAAACCACTTTTAATTAAAAAAAAACA
The DNA here is from genome assembly GCF_053919585.1 of Euprymna scolopes. Lineage (NCBI taxonomy): Eukaryota > Metazoa > Mollusca > Cephalopoda > Sepiida > Sepiolidae > Euprymna > Euprymna scolopes. The sequence goes on from NC_136527.1 coordinate 179,487,094, forward strand.
ATCATAACAAAAGAGTATGTAGTAATCATCGTAGAATTTAATTGTTAAACATAACTGGTAAAATATTCATGTAATACAATAACAAAACCACTTTTAATTAAAAAAACTAACATAACAAAAGAGTATGTAGTAATCATCGTAGAATTTAATTGTTAAACATAACTGGTAAAATATTCATGTAATACAATAATAAACCATTTTTAATTAAAAAAAAACATACCAAAAGAGTATGTAGTAATCATCGTAGAATTTAATTGTTAAACATAACTGGTAAAATATTCATGTAATACAATAATAAACCAATTTTAATTAAAAAAACATAACAAAAGAGTATGTAGTAATCATCGTAGAATTTAATTGTTAAACATAACTGGTAAAATATTTGTGTAATACAATAATAAACCACTTTTAATTAAAAAAAAACAATCATAACAAAAGAGTATGTAGTAATCATCGTAGAATTTAATTGTTAAACATAACTGGTAAAATATTCATGTAATACAATAACAAAACCACTTTTAATTAAAAAAACTAACATAACAAAAGAGTATGTAGTAATCATCGTAGAATTTAATTGTTAAACATAACTGGTAAAATATTCATGTAATACAATAACAAAACCACTTTTAATTAAAAAAACAAACACAACAAAAGATTATGTAGTAATCATCGTAGAATTTAATTGCTAAACATAACTGGTAAAATATTCATGTAATACAATAATAAACCATTTTTAATTAAAAAAAAACATAACAAAAGAGTATGTAGTAATCATCGTAGAATTTAATTGTTAAACATAACTGGTAAAATATTCATGTAATACAATAATAAACCAATTTTAATTAAAAAAACAAACATAACAAAAGAGTATGTAGTAATCATCGTAGAATTTAATTGCTAAACATAACTGGTAAAATATTCATGTAATACAATAACAAAACCACTTTTAATTAAAAAAACTAACATAACAAAAGAGTATGTAGTAATCATCGTAGAATTTAATTGTTAAACATAACTGATAAAATATTCATGAAATACAATAATAAACCACTTTTAATTTAAAAAAAAACAAACATAACAAAAGATTATGTAGTAATCATCGTAGAATTTAATTGCTAAACATAACTGGTAAAATATTCATGTAATACAATAATAAACCATTTTTAATTAAAAAAAAACATAACAAAAGAGTATGTAGTAATCATCGTAGAATTTAATTGTTAAACATAACTGGTAAAATATTCATGTAATACAATAATAAACCAATTTTAATTTAAAAAAAAACATAACAAAAGAGTATGTAGTAATCATCGTAGAATTTAATTGTTAAACATAACTGGTAAAATATTTGTGTAATACAATAATAAACCACTTTTAATTTAAAAAAAACCATAACAAAAGAGTATGTAGTAATCATCGTAGAATTTAATTGTTAAACATAACTGGTAAAATATTCATGTAATACAATAATAAACCATTTTTAATTAAAAAAACATAACAAAAGAGTATGTAGTAATCATCGTAGAATTTAATTGTTAAACATAACTGGTAAAATATTTGTGTAATACAATAATAAACCATTTTTAATTAAAAAAAACAAACATAACAAAAGAGTATGTAGTAATCATCGTAGAATTTAATTGTTAAACATAACTGGTAAAATATTTGTGTAATACAATAATAAACCATTTTTAATTAAAAAAAACAAACATAACAAAAGAGTATGTAGTAATCATCGTAGAATTTAATTGTTAAACATAACACGTAAAATATTTGTGTAATACAATAATAAACCATTTTTAATTAAAAAAAAACAAACATAACAAAAGAGTACGTAGTAATCATCGTAGAATTTAATTGTTAAACATAACTGGTAAAATATTCATGTAATACAATAATAAACCATTTTTAATTAAAAAAAAAACATAACAAAAGAGTATGTAGTAATCATCGTAGAATTTAATTGTTAAACATAACTGGTAAAATATTTGTGTAATACAATAATAAACCATTTTTAATTAAAAAAAACATAACAAAAGAGTATGTAGTAATCATCGTAGAATTTAATTGTTAAACATAACTGGTAAAATATTCATGTAATACAATAATAAACCACTTTTAATTTAAAAAATAACAAACATAACAAAAGAGTATGTAGTAATCATCGTAGAATTTAATTGTTAAACATAACTGGTAAAATATTTGTGTAATACAATAATAAACCATTTTTAATTAAAAAAACATAACAAAAGAGTATGTAGTAATCATCGTAGAATTTAATTGTTAAACATAACTGGTAAAATATTCATGTAATACAATAATAAACAACTTTTAATTTAAAAAATAACAAACATAACAAAAGAGTATGTAGTAATCATCGTAGAATTTAATTGCTAAACATAACTGGTAAAATATTTATGTAATACAATAATAAACAACTTTTAATTTAAAAAATAACAAACATAACAAAAGAGTATGTAGTAATCATCGTAGAATTTAATTGTTAAACATAACTGGTAAAATATTTATGTAATACAATAATAAACAACTTTTAATTTAAAAAATAACAAACATAACAAAAGAGTATGTAGTAATCATCGTAGAATTTAATTGCTAAACATAACTGGTAAAATATTCATGTAATACAATAATAAACCATTTTTAATTAAAAAAACATAACAAAAGAGTATGTAGTAATCATCGTAGAATTTAATTGCTAAACATAACTGGTAAAATATTCATGTAATACAATAATAAACCATTTTTAATTAAAAAGACATAACAAAAGAGTATGTAGTAATCATCGTAGAATTTAATTGCTAAACATAACTGGTAAAATATTCATGTAATACAATAATAAACCATTTTTAATTAAAAAAACATAACAAAAGAGTATGTAGTAATCATCGTAGAATTTAATTGCTAAACATAACTGGTAAAATATTCATGAAATATAATAATAAACCAATTTTAATTAAAAAAAACATAACAAAAGAGTGTGTAGTAATCATCGTAGAATTTAATTGTTAAACATAACTGGTAAAATATTCATGAAATACAATAATAAACCATTTTTAATTAAACAAACATAAAAGAGTATGTAGTAATCATCGTAGAATTTAATTGTTAAACATAACTGGTAAAATATTCATGAAATACAATAATAAACAATTTTTAATTAAACAAACATAAAAGAGTATGTAGTAATCATCGTAGAATTTAATTGTTAAACATAACTGGTAAAATATTCATGAAATACAATAATAAACCATTTTTAATTAAACAAACATAAAAGAGTATGTAGTAATCATCGTAGAATTTAATTGTTAAACATAACTGGTAAAATATTCATGAAATACAATAATAAACAATTTTTAATTAAACAAACATAAAAGAGTATGTAGTAATCATCGTAGAATTTAATTGTTAAACATAACTGGTAAAATATTCATGAAATACAATAATAAACCAATTTTAATTAAAAAAAACATAACAAAAGAGTATGTAGTAATCATCGTAGAATTTAATTGTTAAACATAACTGGTAAAATATTCATGTAATACAATAATAAACCATTTTTAATTAAAAAAAACATAACAAAAGAGTATGTAGTAATCATCGTAGAATTTAATTGCTAAACATAACTGGTAAAATATTCATGAAATACAATAATAAACCAATTTTAATTAAAAAAAACATAACAAAAGAGTATGTAGTAATCATCGTAGAATTTAATTGCTAAACATAACTGGTAAAATATTCATGAAATACAATAATAAACCAATTTTAATTTAAAAAAACATAACAAAAGAGTATGTAGTAATCATCGTAGAATTTAATTGCTAAACATAACTGGTAAAATATTCATGTAATACAATAATAAACCATTTTTAATTAAAAAGACATAACAAAAGAGTATGTAGTAATCATCGTAGAATTTAATTGCTAAACATAACTGGTAAAATATTCATGTAATACAATAATAAACCATTTTTAATTAAAAAAACATAACAAAAGAGTATGTAGTAATCATCGTAGAATTTAATTGCTAAACATAACTGGTAAAATATTCATGAAATATAATAATAAACCAATTTTAATTAAAAAAAACATAACAAAAGAGTGTGTAGTAATCATCGTAGAATTTAATTGTTAAACATAACTGGTAAAATATTCATGAAATACAATAATAAACCATTTTTAATTAAACAAACATAAAAGAGTATGTAGTAATCATCGTAGAATTTAATTGTTAAACATAACTGGTAAAATATTCATGAAATACAATAATAAACAATTTTTAATTAAACAAACATAAAAGAGTATGTAGTAATCATCGTAGAATTTAATTGTTAAACATAACTGGTAAAATATTCATGAAATACAATAATAAACCATTTTTAATTAAACAAACATAAAAGAGTATGTAGTAATCATCGTAGAATTTAATTGTTAAACATAACTGGTAAAATATTCATGAAATACAATAATAAACAATTTTTAATTAAACAAACATAAAAGAGTATGTAGTAATCATCGTAGAATTTAATTGTTAAACATAACTGGTAAAATATTCATGAAATACAATAATAAACCAATTTTAATTAAAAAAAACATAACAAAAGAGTATGTAGTAATCATCGTAGAATTTAATTGTTAAACATAACTGGTAAAATATTCATGTAATACAATAATAAACCATTTTTAATTAAAAAAAACATAACAAAAGAGTATGTAGTAATCATCGTAGAATTTAATTGCTAAACATAACTGGTAAAATATTCATGAAATACAATAATAAACCAATTTTAATTAAAAAAAACATAACAAAAGAGTATGTAGTAATCATCGTAGAATTTAATTGCTAAACATAACTGGTAAAATATTCATGAAATACAATAATAAACCAATTTTAATTTAAAAAAACATAACAAAAGAGTATGTAGTAATCATCGTAGAATTTAATTGTTAAACATAACTGGTAAAATATTCATGTAATACAATAATAAACCATTTTTAATAAAAACAAACAAACATAACAAAAGAGTATGTAGTAATCATCGTAGAATTTAATTGTTAAACATAACTGGTAAAATATTCATGTAATACAATAATAAACCAATTTTAATTAAAAAAAACATAACAAAAGAGTATGTAGTAATCATCGTAGAGTTTAATTGTTAAACATAACTGGTAAAATATTCATGTAATACAATAATAAACCAATTTTAATTAAAAAAAACATAACAAAAGAGTATGTAGTAATCATCGTAGAATTTAATTGTTAAACATAACTGGTAAAATATTTGTGTAATACAATAATAAACCATTTTTAATAAAAAACAAACAAACATAACAAAAGAGTATGTAGTAATCATCGTAGAATTTAATTGTTAAACATAACTGGTAAAATATTCATGTAATACAATAATAAACCAATTTTAATTAAAAAAAAACATAACAAAAGAGTATGTAGTAATCATCGTAGAATTTAATTGTTAAACATAACTGGTAAAATATTTGTGTAATACAATAATAAACCATTTTTAATAAAAAACAAACAAACATAACAAAAGAGTATGTAGTAATCATCGTAGAATTTAATTGTTAAACATAACTGGTAAAATATTCATGTAATACAATAATAAACCAATTTTAATTAAAAAAACATAACAAAAGAGTATGTAGTAATCATCGTAGAATTTAATTGTTAAACATAACTGGTAAAATATTTGTGTAATACAATAATAAACCATTTTTAATAAAAAACAAACAAACATAACAAAAGAGTATGTAGTAATCATCGTAGAATTTAATTGTTAAACATAACTGGTAAAATATTCATGTAATACAATAATAAACCAATTTTAATTAAAAAAAACATAACAAAAGAGTATGTAGTAATCATCGTAGAATTTGTTAAACATAACTGGTAAAATATTCATGTAATACAATAATAAACCATTTTTCATTAAAAAAAAACATAACAAAAGAGTATGTAGTAATCATCGTAGAATTTAATTGTTAAACATAACTGGTAAAATATTCATGTAATACAATAATAAACCAATTTTAATTATAAAAAACATAACAAAAGAATATGTAGTAATCATCGTAGAATTTAATTGTTAAACATAACTGGTAAAATATTCATGAAATACAATAATAAACCACTTTTAATTAAAAAAACAAACATAACAAAAGAGTATGTAGTAATCATCGTAGAATTTAATTGTTAAACATAACTGGTAAAATATTCATGAAATACAATAATAAATCAATTTTAATTAAAAAAAAACATAACAAAAGAGTATGTAGTAATCATCGTAGAATTTAATTGTTAAACATAACTGGTAAAATATTTGTGTAATACAATAATAAACCATTTTTAATTAAAAAAAACATAACAAAAGAGTATGTAGTAATCATCGTAGAATTTAATTGTTAAACATAACTGGTAAAATATTCATGTAATACAATAATAAACCATTTTTAATTAAAAAAAACATAACAAAAGAGTATGTAGTAATCATCGTAGAATTTAATTGTTAAACATAACTGGTAAAATATTCATGTAATACAATAATAAACCAATTTTAATTAAAAAAAACATAACAAAAGAGTATGTAGTAATCATCGTAGAATTTAATTGTTAAACATAACTGGTAAAATATTCATGTAATACAATAATAAACCAATTTTAATTTAAAAAATAACAAACATAACAAAAGAGTATGTAGTAATCATCGTAGAATTTAATTGTTAAACATAACTGGTAAAATATTCATGTAATACAATAATAAACCATTTTTAATTTTAAAAATAACAAACATAACAAAAGAGTATGTAGTAATCATCGTAGAATTTAATTGCTAAACATAACTGGTAAAATATTCATGTAATACAATAATAAACCATTTTTAATAAAAAAAACATAACAAAAGAGTATGTAGTAATCATCGTAGAATTTAATTGTTAAACATAACTGGTAAAATATTCATGTAATACAATAATAAACCAATTTTAATTTAAAAAAAAACATAACAAAAGAGTATGTAGTAATCATCGTAGAATTTAATTGCTAAACATAACTGGTAAAATATTAATGTAATACAATAATAAACCATTTTTAATTAAAAAAAAACATAACAAAAGAGTATGTAGTAATCATCGTAGAATTTAATTGCTAAACATAACTGGTAAAATATTCATGTAATACAATAATAACCCATTTTTAATTAAAAAAAAACATAACAAAAGAGTATGTAGTAATCATCGTAGAATTTAATTGTTAAACATAACTGGAAAAATATTCGTGTAATACAATAATAAACCACTTTTAATTTAAAAAAAACATAACAAAAGAGTATGTAGTAATCATCGTAGAATTTAATTGTTAAACATAACTGGTAAAATATTCATGTAATACAATAATAAACCATTTTTAATTAAAAAAAAAACAACAAAAGAGTATGTAGTAATCATCGTAAAATTTACTTGTTAAACATAACTGGTAAAATATTTGTGTAATAAAATAATAAAATAATAATAAAAATTTATTCGTTTATATATATATATATAGGAATATGTATATAGGTATATATATATATCAATATGTATATATGTATCAATATATATATATATATCAATATGTATATATGGATATATATCTATATGTATATATGTATATAAATATGTATATATAAATATGAATACATGTATATATAAATTAATATGTATATATATCAATATATATATATATATATCAATGTGTATATGTACCAATATCTCTGTGTATCAATATGTATATGTACCAATATGTATATGTATCAATAGGTATATGTATGAATATATATATATCAATATATATATATATATATCAATATTTATATATATATATATATATCAATATGTATATATATGAATATATATATATATCAATATGTATACATGTATCAATATGTATATATATATATATATCAATATGTATATATATATATATCAATGTGTATATACCAATATATATATTTATATGAATATTTATATATCTATATCAATATGTATATATATCAATATATATATATCAATATATATATATATTTATATGAATATTTATGTATATATATATATCAATATATATATTAATATGTATATATGTATCAATATGTATATATGTATTAATATGTATATATGTATCAATATGTACATATGTATCAATATGTACATATATATCAGTATATGTATATATATGTCCATATGTGTATATGTATCAATATGTATATGCATATAAATATGTATATATATGTCAATATGTATATATACATATGTCCATATGTATATACATGTCAATATGTATGTATATGGCAATATGTATAAATATATATGTCAATATCTAAATATATATATGTCAATGTGTATAAACATATATGTCAATATGTATATATATATTAATATGTATGCATATGTCAATATGGATATATATGTCAATATTTATATATATATATAAATATATATATATATATATATATATTGTATTATATATATATGTATGTATATGTAATGTAATGTAAGAATCTTAGTTAGAGAGAGACAGTCTTATATATAACAGACATGTTATACAAAATAAGAGGAGATTTTAAATATAGATAGATAGAACGAGAGTTTGTGCATGTGGCATTTATACGTTTGACAGTTCCATATGAATGGGAGTGTTTATATATATATATTGATACATATATTTCTTACCTATTTTTGAGATGATGATTTTCACAAAGTTCTTAGAATATTAATGGGAAATACATTGTCTGTTGAATCACAACGCAGATACACAAATATGATGACGTCCTTTATTTCATAACAGGTCCATTCAAAGATTCTTTACATTGTCTTTTGCTTCACAGTTTCTCTCACTCTCTTCTCTTCTTCTCCCAGACTACATCTAAAACTCTACCTATATTTATATATGTAATGTCATCGCATGATAAAACATTATTATTACACTGATATTACCCAACATGTTCATTAACCTATTTTTCGAGTAATATGTTTACAATTTCAATTGACGATTAAATTCCTTATTTTCATTTTTATAACTGAAAAAATTTCATCATTACATTTCTTTTCCAATAACAGATATGTAAGCGAAACAATTGCAATTCCACATTCCTTATTCAATAACATTCTGTATTTCTTTTAACTTTTAATTGGAATTTTCAATTCCAAATCTAGCTTCGCAAGTTCGAATCCTTTACTATCCTATTTCATATTTACATAAACAGGAACCGACCATTTATCATGCAACATATATATATATATATATATATATATATATATATATCATTATGTATATATATATATATCATTATGTATATATATATATATATTACTATGTATATATATATATATCACTATGTATATATATATATATCACTATGAATATATATCACTATATGTATATATATATATCACTATGAATATATATCACTATATGTATATATATATATCAATATGTATATATATGCATATATATGTATATATATCAATATGTATATATATATATATATATCAATATGTATATATATATCAATATGTATATCAATATATATGTATATATATATCAATATTTATATATATCAATATGTATATATATATATATATATCAATATGCATATATATATCACAAGGTATATATCAATATATATATATATATCAATATATATATATATATATCAATATATGTATATATATACAGTGATGATCATATTTATTGGCACGGTAAAATAAAAGTTAAATTTTGTCCAATAAATTCTAAAAAAAGGGATTAAATTAAAGAAAATAACAAAGTATATTATGTATTTTTAACTGGCCTTTCCGATGCAGCAATCGGATTTTAGAAAAAATAAATAACAAAGGAACAACAAACATAATTGCAAAAAACCCTTGTTCAAAATTATTGGCACGATTTATTTAATAATCAATTGTATAGCCTTTGGCCTTGATTACCTTCCCCAGTCGCTTTTCATAGTTTACAACCAAGTTGTTGCACTCTTCAGTAGTAATTTTAGCCCACTCTTCCTGACAATAATCCTCCAATTGAATAAGATTCTTAGGCTTCCTTTGCATTACCCTCAATTTTAATGTTCTCCATAAATTTTCAATTGGATTAAGGTCTGGGCTTTGTGATGGCCACTCCAAAACATTAATATGATTGTCCTCAAGCCATTTCTTAGTCAGTTTAGCCGAATGCTTTGGGTCATTATCTTGCATGAACCACCAACGACGACCAAGTGAGAGCTCTTTAGCAGAGTCTTTCAGGTTTTCATCCAATATTTTAACATAATCTTCCTTTTTTATGCTACCTGTGACCTTAACAAGTCGCCCTGGTCCAGAGGCAGCAAAGGATCCCCAAAACATCAAACTGCCTCCACCGTGCTTCACTGTGGGTATGGTGTTCTTAGGCAGGAAAGCTTCGCCAGATTTTCTGTAAATATAAGACACTTTATTATGGCCAAATAACTCTATTTTCGTTTCGTCAGTCCATAGAACACGTTTCCAGAATGCAACATCTTTATCAATATGACGTTTTGCAAAGGCTAGCCTTGCTTTCAGGTGCATAGGCTTCAATAAGGGAGTCTTTCTCGGACGACATGCTTTTAAACCAGCTCTCTTCAAAACTCTACCAACTGTATGTCGAGATGCATTCACTCCAGAGGTGCTCTGTTCATCCACAATCTCCCCAACAGAGATCCTTGGGTTTTGTTTTACTTGTCGAACAATTTTCCGTTCATCTCTTGGGGAAAGAATCCTTTTTCTCCCTCTACCCTCTAAACTCATAACGTGGCCTTGCGATTTGAACTTGTTTATTATGGCTCTAACAGTGGATTTGGGAAGGTTTAGCTTCTTTGAAATCTTATCATAGCCCTCCCCATTGGTATGGCATGCTACAACAAGCTTCCTGACGTCTTCGCTGTGTTCCTTAGTTTTAACCATGGCGATTGAAAATTATAATTTAGTGACTTATAATAGTTTAAATAAATCGCTATCTAAAAATTATCTGAAAAAATTATTCACTGAATTAGCGTTAAACAAGCATAATATGGCTATAAAAAAGTTATGAAAGCACGTAAACCGGAAATTGATTGATATTATACTGATACTAAAAGAAAAACAAAGCCGTGCCAATAATTTTGAACAAGGGTTTTTTGCAATTATGTTTGTTGTTCCTTTGTTATTTATTTTTTCTAAAATCCGATTGCTGCATCGGAAAGGCCAGTTAAAATACATAATATACTTTGTTATTTTCTTTAATTTAATCCCTTTTTTAGAATTTATTAGACAAAATGTAACTTTTATTTTACCGTGCCAATAAATATGATCATCACTGTATATATCAATACCTATATATATCACTATATATATATTAGTATGCATATATATCACTATATATATCAATATGTACATATATATCAATATATATATATATATATCAATATGCATGTATCAATATGTGTATATATATATTAATATCAATATGTATACACATATACATATATATAATAAATATGTATATATATCAGTGTATATATAAATCAATATGTATATATATCAAGGCATATATATGTATATATAATCAATATGTATATATATCAATATGTATATATATATCAATATGTCTGTATATATATACATATTGATATGTATATATATCAATATGTATATATATCAATATGTATATATATCAATATGTGTATATATATATATGTCAATAGTTATATATATATCAATATCTGTATATATATCAATATATATATCAATATGTGTATAATGTGTATATATATCAATATGTATATAAGTATCAATATGTATATATATCAGTAAGTATATATATATATATATAAAAATATGTATATGTATTTCAATATTTATATATACCAATATTGATATATACCAATATCAATATATATACATATCATTGTCTCTTATGTTTTTACTATGATGAATATAAAATTCTCGGTATAACTGTTTCTAAAAAACACCTGCATCGAGTCTTCCTATGTAAATTATAAAACATCCGATTATTTTCTTCTGTGTGTCCTGTGTTTTGAATAAACAAGATTGTAAGAATTCCTTCCAATAATATTTATAAAAAAACAATACTTAAACAATGATATTAAAATATAACTTAATTTATTTTATTTTTATTTACAGATGTTCCTGCTGGATGACTGTTATTACATGTTTATGGATCAGTATGTTGTATTATAGAAAATTATTGGTATGAAAGACAACACATATGCGAATATGTATATATATATTATTATATATTATTACATTTTAATGGGTCAGTATGTTTTATTATAGAAAATTATTGATATGAAAGGCAACACATGTTCAAATGATTGAAAAGACAGTATGGTACAAAAATCGATTCCAATTAAATATCTTTTACATACGTAAAAATAAATATTGTATTCTTGTGTATAAGATTATTTTCAAAATAATGCTAAAGTTATATTCTGTAGTATTCATAACATGTTAAAGTTTAGTAAAACATGCAAGAATACAGTAAGGAAATGACGCACTCTTGTAAAGTGTGTGGATATTCTAGTTCTCGAAAATCACATTTAGTGAAACATATGAGAATTCACACTGGGGAAAAGCCGCATACTTGTGAAGTGTGTGGTTATTCTTGTTCTCAAAAGTCACATTTAGTGACACATATGCGAACTCACACAGGAGAAAAGCCACAATCTTGTGAAGTGTGTGGATATGCTTGTTCTACAAAATCACATTTAGTGACACATTTGCGAACTCACACGGGGGAAAAGCCATATTCTTGTGAAGTGTGTGGATATTCTTATACTCGAAAATCTATACTATTGAATCATATGAGAACCCACACTGGAGAAACGTCACATTATTGTAATGTGTGTGGATATTCTCCTTCTACAAAAAATATGCTAGTGAGTCATATGAGAACTCACACTGGTGAACACCCACATACCTGTGAAGTGTGTGGATATTCTTGTTCTACAAAAAGTATGCTAGTGCGTCATATGAGAACTCACACTGGTGAAAAGCCACACACTTGTGAAGTGTGTATATATTCTTGTTCTGAAAAATCATCTTTAGTGACACATATGCGAACGCACACAGGGGAAAAACCACATTCTTGTGAAGTGTGTGGATATTCTAGTTCTACAAAATCACATTTAGTGATACATATGCGAACTCACACTGGGGAAAAGCCACATTCTTGTGAAGTGTGCGGTTATTCTTTTTCTCAAAAATCACAATTAGTGATGCATATGAGAACTCACACTGGGGAAAAGCCACATTCTTGTGAAGTGTGTGGATATTCTTGTTCTCAAAAATCATCTTTAGTGACACATATGCGAATTTACACTGGGGAAAAGCCACATGCTTGTGAAGTGTGTGGATATTCTTGTTCTACAAAATCACATTTGGTGAGACATATGCGAACTCACACTATGTTCTGAATTTCTTTACTAACTCAGTGTTTGCGAGATAAAGAACTTAAATGGAACATTCGAATATCTATGTATCTCATATAGACTTTAAGTGTTAGCGCCAGGTTGTGGGCCCCTTCATCTCTGAGAACTTCAATTGAAGTAAAATAAAACAAAAATGGAAAAGCCACCTTCTTGTGTGGATATGATTGTCCCCCAAAATCTATCCTATTGAATCCTATGAGCACCCACACTGGAGAAATATCACATTCTTGTAAAGCGTGTGGATATTCTTATTCTATAAAGTCACATTTAGTAACACATATTAGAACTCACAATGGAGAGAAAAATGTGATGCTGGGTACAATCTCAGAAGAGGCAGAAATGAAGATTAAAGTAAAAGAATGAATCATTTTTTACAAGGTGGTCACCACTTATCAAGTCCCCGAAGCCACTCTGGGATAAAGGTTATTGCGTGTACAGTATGTTACTGTTGAGATTTGGGGGCGGTTCGTCAGGAATTTGTTTGTTGCACTTGAAGACATGTTGTAGTCAGATGAGAAACAGGCAAATGGAACAGAGTTCAACAGGCGTGCACTTCTAAGAAAGAAGCTTTGTTCATGGAATCTACATTTTGGTTTTGACACAGATAAAGAGTGGGGAAATTTTTGACAGTGCTTTCAGCTATACGGGTGTTTACTTTTTTATGGACGATCTAAAACTCTATGCAGAGACAGAAAAACACCTTGTCTCCCTGATAGAAATTGTGGAAACGTTTTCGAGGATATATGCATGGAGTTTGGATTTGACAAATGTGCTAAATGCACAATAAAAAAGGTGTAAAAACAACATCCGAACATCTTCAGATCAAGAACAGCCTCATTCAGGATTTGAAAAAGGATTCCACATACAAATACCTCGGCATTAAGGAAAACATTAATTTGGAACATGAAAAAAATTAGAAAACCATAAATGTGGAACACGATAAAATTAGACGTAGGGCAGAACAAGAATATACAGTACGTCTGTAAAAGATCCTCAAACCGGAAATTAGCCTAAAAACAAAATTACGGCTATAAACCAGCTTGCAATACCTGTGAACACGTACGGTTTCGGTATTATAGACTGGCCTCAATATAACATAAACAGACTCGATACAAAGACCAGGAAACAATTATCCCTACATAAGGTAACATACCGAAACCAATGCATGTACAGGATATACCTATCACGAAAAGAAGGGGCTTAAGCCTCACTGAATTCAACCATGCATATCGTGCAACTATAGTAAGCATAGGCCAATATATTAAAAGTTCAACGGACATGAGAGACCATTATGATCATCTTTCTCAACAAACCTCAATCACAAAGCTTGCTGAAAATGTGGAGGAGTTATACTGGAGCACACTAGCTATGTACACAATAAACCACCGACACAGATTGCAAAAATCAAAAGAAAACTAGATCGAAATAGAGACAAGAAAACAAGGATGGAAATAAAATAAGCGAGCAGGGAAGTTTCTAATGTTTGCATGCCCAATCTTATTGGCAGATGGGCATTACATTGCTCGTCACAACAAAGTATGCAAATACCTCCATTGGAAGATCGGTGGAGAGATGCAACTTGACAGATCGCTGAACATCTGGGAACATGAACCACCACCAATAACATCAAACAGAAATGTGAGCGTGTTCTATGACAAAGATATACAGGCAGACAGATACATAAAAGGCATGACCATCAAACGAGATATTGTTATTGATATAATGGACTGATCCAACACCCCTCAAATGAATGGACTGTTACGTCTATAAAAAGACAAGCAAACTCTCCTCACGTGGGAGACAGAATTTAGTACTAAGCTGTCAATGGACGCTTAGAAATGTGTGTACCTTTTTACCTAAATAAACCCTTTCTGTACAACACCAGTAATGACTTGTTATTCATATAATCTACGATATAACAACTGGCGACGAAGAATTCGGACGAAACTCACTAAAAAACAAAGCGAAGGAATAAGCACACAAGAAGATTAACGAGCAGAAAACAAAAGAAATCCAAAGAAGGAAGAGAAAAGGAAAAACTTCGACAGAGCCAACATTTAAAAAGTAAGTGTTTCAGTCGGTTACAGTCCTAAAAAAAAATTGTTTAACATGGAGCAGTGAGCGGAATTCACTAGAACTATGCAATTGGCATTGTTTGCGCAACAAAAACAAATGGAATTACTTCAGCAACAGCAGTTGAAGCAAAGCGAAATACTACAGAGTATTTTAACGCAGCAGAAATACTGTCGTTTCACTCCTGAAGGAATAGCAAATTCCTTATCCGAATTTGTATACGAGCCGACAAATGGGTTAACTTTTCCGGCATATTTTCAGAGATACGAAAATATGTTTGCTAAGAGATGTCAGTCTTGGACAGACGAAGAGAAGATTATCCTTCTTCTTCAAAAACTTGGATCTCAAGAAAATACAAAGTATACGAATTTTATCCTGCTAAAGAAACCTGAAGAGATTTCTTTTAGTGAAACAATAAAAAATATTGTCAAACATTTTCAGTGAACGAGATAGTCTATTCTATACACGTTATAAATGTTTAAATATCACGAAGCAGGAGGATGAAGATTTTATTACTTATGCAGGGAAAGTGAATGCTCATTGTGAATCCTTTAAATTAAAAGACCTCAAAGAGGATATGTTTAAAAGTCTAATCTTTGTGCAAGGTTTAACAGCCTCTAAAGATAAGGATATTCGTTCAAGGATATTATCCATTATGAACCAGGACACAGAAATAACGTTACAAAAAGTTACGGAAGAGTGTCAGAAACTGTTAAATTTAAAGCAGGACAATACAAGCATCGAAGGAAAAAATTGTGAAGAAAAAAATATGGAACAAAAAATGGAAAGGGTGATGAAATGTACACACGAAAAATCCTGTAAGACATGTGGGGAAAAAAACCACTTCACTAAAGATTGTTACTTTAAATACAAAATATGTAACAAATGTAATTAAAAAAGGCCATAAATCAACGGTATGCAGGAAAGGAAAATACCGAAAAGCAGAAATAAAGACCATTGGTTCTAAAAATGAGTCTAGGTGTGATAAAAGAAAATATATTAAAATTAAAATTAATGGCTGTAATGTGAACTGTCTTCTAGATACGGGAAGCGACATAAGTATAATTGACGAAGTAACTTGGAAGAAAATTGGGTTTCCAAAGTTACAAAATACAAAAAAAATTGCCAGAAGTGTGTCTGGGAATAAACTAAAATTTAAGGGTGAATTTTTTACCAATGTGTCTCTAAAGGAGGATGCTGTGAAAACCAAGTTATATGTCGTACCGGGGAAAAATTCTAATTTGTTCGGTATAGACTTAATGATTCTTTTTAATTTATGGGGAAAACCCATAAGCTCATTTTGCAATAAAGTAAGTCTGGCGGGTTTAGAAAAGTCTAAACTACCAGGAAAGTTTATTGACGAATTAAGAAAAGATTTTAAAGAGGTATTCTCTGAAGGTTTGGGTTGCTGCACGAAAACGGAGGTGAAATTTGAACTAAAGGAGCAGGCTAAACCAGTTTTCAAACACAAAAGAAAGGTTCCATATTCAGCATTAGAAACTATAGAGAAAGAATTAAAGAGACTTCAAGATAATGGAGTAATAGAAAAAGTGGACTACTCTGAATGGGCTTCACCCATGGTTTACGTTAAGAAGAAAAATAATAAAATCAGGGTATGCGCGGACTTTTCGACAGGTCTAAATGATTGTCTCAAGGAGCATAACTACCCGCTTCCTACCCCAGAGGAAATTTTTTCGAAGTTAAGCGGAGGAAAATTTTTTACAAAAATTGATTTGTCTGAAGCGTATTGTGCTAAGTACCTGACATTAAATACCCATAAAGGACTATTTTCACTAAAACGTTTGCCTTTTGGTTTAAAAGTAGCCCCAAATTTGTTCCAGCAAATTATTGATACAATGCTAGCAGGTTTGGATTTTGCTATGGCTTATCTAGATGACATCCTTATAAGAAGTAAAAATGTGGAAGAGCATAAGATCCACATTGGCAAAGTATTCGAGAGAATATCAAACTATGGATTGAAAGTGGCTCTCGAAAAATGTAATTTTGGGATGGACAAAATTGAATATTTGGGACAAGTGATTGATCGAAATGGTAGAAAACCTAATCCTAATAGGACTGAAGCAATCAAAAACATGCCTAGACCAGAATATATAGTGCAGCTACAGTCATTTTTGGGACTAGCAAATGATTATAATTCGTATATCCCAAATATGCATGAACTAAGAGCACCTTTAAACGAATTATTGAAAAAGAATAAAAAATGGCTCTGGACAAAAGAATGTGATGAAGCATTCCTAAAGATTAAAAAATGTCTGTTATTGGATTTAGCACTAGCTCACTACGATCCGAAAAAAGAATTAATTGTAGCAGCAGATGCGAGCGAATACGGTTTAGGTGCTGTGCTACTACACAGACTCAAAAATGGATCGACTAAACCAATTATTCATGCCTCAAGGGTTTTGCTACCCACAGAAAAAAATTATAGTCAGATAGAAAAAGAAGGTCTGGCAGTTGTATACGCCATGAGGAAATTTCATAGGTTCATCCATGGAAGATTTTTTATATTGGAAGCGGACCACAAACCTTTGTTATCGATTTCTGGTTCCAAAAAAGGAGTTCCTACTCATACAGCTAATAGGTTACAAAGATGGAGCATGATTCTGTTAAACTACAATTTTAAAATGAAACACCTAGCATCCAGCAAAATTGCACATGCAGATGGTTTGTCCAGGTTGATCCCAACTAAAACTGAATTACTTGAAGAAACTGTTATAGCTGCACTAAAAGAAGAAAATGAACTAACAGATATATTAATAAATACTGTTAGGGAACTTCCGGTAACACTTGAGGAAATAAAGAAAGCAGCAAGAACAGATGAATACATTAACAAGATAAAAAAAAACAAGTGGGACAAAAAGAAAAGAAGAGGAAAGGATTAACAGTTTTTTCCATTTTAAAAGTGCGATGAAACTCTAATGTACGCAGATAGAGTGGTAATACCTCAAGTATTACAGAAGAGAATTTTAAAAGAATTCCACATGGGACATCCTGGAATCTCCAGAATGAAAGCACTAATGAGAGCATATACGTACTGGCCTGGAATGGATCAGGACATAGAAAAAATGATAAAATTATGTAAGGGTTGTTAACTAGCAGCAAAAGCGCCGCCCATCAAGACGCTACCTTGGCCTAAAACAGATATACCATGGACGCGGATCCATATAGATTACGCAGGACCTCTAAAAGGATATTATTACCTGGTAATAGTAGATAGCATGTCGAAATGGCCAGAAATTTTTAAATTCAAACATCCTACAGCGGCAGACACAATAAAGGCGTTGGACGAGGTATTTGGGCGTTTTGGCGTACCAAAAACAATTGTTAGTGATAATGGCACCATGTTCAAAGGTCAAGAATTTAAGATCTACTGTGAGTCACTGGCCATAGAGGATGTCACAACACCAACTTATAGCCCTCGATCTAACGGACAAGTTGAAAGATTTGTTGATACTTTTAAACGAGCGTTAAAAAAGAACGATAACATCGACACTGAAGAAAAAAGTCTTCAGAAATTTTTAGCAGTGTATAGGATAACGCCTAATCCGAATACAAATGCAAAATTATCCCCAGCGGAAATAATGTTTGCCAGAAAAGTGCGCTCTTTGTTCGACCGGTTAATTCCGAGTAAAAAAGTAAAAAAAGTGTAAAAGATAATGGACGATACAAGATATATAAGGATGGGGATAAAGTATTTTTCAACAATTATCGGGCAGGGAATAGTTTTTGGGAAGAAGGCATAATCTCAAAAAGAATTGGAAGAATGGTCTACATTATAAAAGGTCAGACATTTTCCCACAAAAAACATATAAACCAACTCAGACCCCGATATATTGAAATAGTTAAAAACAATGAAGTTCCGATGGAAGTACTGTATGACAGTTTTCACATAGAGCCTCCAAAAAAGGAAGCACCAGTAACTGAAAATACAAGTCACTCTCCAAAATCAAAAAATTCGCAAACGCAAATTTTAAGGAGAAGTGAAAGAAAAAGAACAAGAACTGAATTTTTTGGACAAAGTCAAAAAAAGAAAAAAATGGTGAAGCGAAATTCTAGGGAAGAATTTAGCTTGGGAGGAAGGTGATATAATGGACTGATCCAACACCCCTCAAATGAATGGACTGTTATGTCTATAAAAAGACAAGCAAACTCTCCTCACATGGGAGACAGAATTTAGTACTAAGCTGTCAATGGACGCTTAGAAATGTGTGTACCTTTTTACCTAAATAAACCCTTTCTGTACAACCCCAGTAATGACTTGTTATTCATATAATCTACGATATAACAGTTATATGGAACAAGCCTGAAAGAACTGCACTCATTGTCGATGTCACAATCTCAAATTATTTTGATCTCAACAGAACTCAACCGGACAAGATAACAAAATATCAGGACCTAAAGAATCTGCATAAATACTTAGAAGCGATCCTTGAAAGACCAAGCTGTAATGAAATACAAATAGCAGCCATAAGGGGAACAGTATATACTCTTAAAATAGCCATCGGATATAAATTAAATCATAACAGCATAAAGTGTTAGCTCCAGGAAGGAACCCGTTGATCTCTTAAAACTTACTGAAATAAAATACAAAAAAGGAAAGGAACTTGAATACCTACTGGAGAGAACTTGAATGCCTATTAGACACACTCCTCGAGTGTCTAAGATCTCTCTTTACAGGGGTTTGTCAGAACAACCTGGCATGAGAATACTCTTTCCATGAAAGTAAACGCTGACCAAATATTCAAGATCACATAGTAATCGCTGCCCAAATAAAATCTCCTCACTATGTTTAACCCACATTAGCTTTTACGAAGAATGCTGCATCTTCTCCAAGTGATGTTACCTCAAGTAATAGCACGAAGCTAGATATTCCACCAGACTAGATAAATTCTTGTCCTGGAATCGAGTAAGACCAAGAGACCAAAATGAAAGCGATACTACAACGTATGAAAATGGTTAATTGGAGAGAGCAAAAAACAATTAAATTCAATATTATATTAAACAATTGCGTTTTAAAGAACTGCTAGAATCTTCTAAAAATGATATCTCATTTGGAAATGTAAAAATACGTGCATATAGCATCTAACAAGTTTCTGGATGAAGAATTTAGTATCAATTTATAGCAATTCTGTTGATTGTAAGGTAATGAGTGCATTCCAATATTACAAAATCGAAACATTTTTGGTTGAAAAATTCTGTATCAATTTTATAGCAATTCTGTTGGTTGTAAGGTAATGGTTGGATTCAAATATAACAAAATTAATATCACTTCATAGCAATGGTTGTTTCACCAATGTTTATTGTAAGGAGATGTTGTGGTTATCATCGTTTTTTTACAATAATAAAAACAAATTCGAAACAGTGAAACATTAAACAATAAGAATTTATTTATTAGTTCATGAAAAAAAATAAGGATAATGCGATTTTTTCAATTAGTTTTTATGTGACACTGTTAACTGCAGACTTCGAGTCGCCTGTTCTTTTGATTTATTAATGAGTTTTAGATATGACCGCTGAAGTGGTTCATTTTAAAACACATCGCAATTTGAAATTTCTTTGTGCCGCTAACAAATTGTTCGGGAATAACTACGCACGACGAAAGTGTTGATACTGACTTATAGGCGCGTTCGAACGGAAACACGATTGCTTTCCGTGTCCTGTGAGCCACCATTGCTGTGTGAAAACCAGAAGTTTCCTATTATTGTAATGGTATATGATTTGGATTTTTCTACATAGACCCCTCCGATACTTATCTACAATAATTGCTTTAGATATTATTTTAATAAATACTACACATATTGAAGTTTTTTTGTGGACATCAAGGACATTCGGCCAATACTTCTCTACAATTATTGTAACGCTGTGTGATTTGGATTTTATTTCAACAAATATCACACACATTACAATACTTTTTTTATAATTGCTGTAATATTTCTATGTTTAAAAGTTTCATTTTCGTGTTTTTATCGTTATGTGAATTATATATTTTCATATGTATAACTTGCTGTGAATGTTTTATTCAGTAATACTATAAAACTATTGATGACGTCTGTTTTTTTTTCTTTAGAATTAAAAAATTAACTTTTGCAAAATTTTGTTAATAAAGTATTTTTTTTCATTACTGAGTTCATTCTTAAATTTTATTTTTCATTATAATTAGCATAAACAATTATTAATGATTAAATAGTAGTCGAAAAAAATGATTATTTACTAAGTTTTCATTTCGCATTAAATTATTTTATTTTCCATTCCATTCACTGATGCGTCAAATCAATCATTATTAGAAATTATTCAAGTTCTTAAAATTATTTGCTTAGTAATGCAGCACTAGGTGTGTCAGAAATTTCGTGAAAATAGTGAATAATTCAACCCCATCTTTCCAAGCTTATAACTACTCGAAAAATGTAATTCAAGCCCTAATTTTTTTTCAATTAAAGGAGCAAGGACAAAGGTTTAATTAAAAAACAATAAAAGAACGTGTTTTTTTTTATTTAAAAGGGTTTAAACTTCGGACTTTACAAGTAAATTTCTAAAAAAACGTTCTTTTTTTGTTTTAAATTTGAATATATTTTTTTTACCTTTTCTCTTCAATTTGTGATATATAAGACCTTGATACATGAATTAATTATTTACTTTTTAATAGACATTTCAAAATGGGAGGCATGAATTATTCGACACCCTGTCTTTCCAAGCTTATAACTCCTCGAAAAATGTAATTCAAGCCCTAATCTTTTCAATTAAAGGAGCAAGGACCGAGGTTCCATTAAAAAAGAAAAAAGAAATAACGTGGTTTAAAAAAAAGGTTATAAACTTCAAACTTTACAGGTAAAATTCTAAAAACACTACTTTTTTTTGTTTTAAATTTGAATATATTATTTATTGACCTTTTCTCTTCAATTTGTGAGTAAATTAATTATTTACTTTTCGGTGAGTAAATTAATTATTTACTTTTTAATAGAAACTTGAAAATGGGGGGGCGTGAATTTAAAAAAAAGTTTGTCTAAAATATATTCGGTTTATTGAAAAGAACATAAAATTTCACATTGACCCTTAAAATATCGTAAAAATAGAATCAATAGAAAAATTTTGATAGATTTTAAAATTTTAAATTGAAAAATATTGAGTTCGGAAAATTCATTACTGTTTTTAAAAAAATATTTCTATTACTTTTAAAACAACTTTAATAGTTTATTTAGAAAGTATAATCCATAAAGAAAATAAAAAAAACTCACTTTTAAGAGAGAAATTACGATATTTTTATATTTTAATCGCAGTTTCATGTTAGAGGTGTAAAAAATTCCTACAAAAATTCTGATACACCTAACGCATTATTATTTTCTTAGTTACGCAGCACTTCAATTCATATTATTTTCAATTTTTACGCTGATGTTTACATGTACCTTCATATAAAAATATATTAAATTCACAATTTTCATGGAGAACGTTATCATTAAAATCATACGAATTTTTTTGTTGCTATTATATTATTCTTTATTGAAATATTAATAAACAATTCTTAATCCATATCAGTATTACAATAAAAAATATTAGTTGGTAAAATAATTTTTCTGTGAGTTCTATTGATGTAATTAATACAATAAAACAATATCATTAGTTGGTAAAATCATTTTTCTGTGAGTTTTATTGATGTAATTAATACAATAAAACAATATCATTAGTTGGTGAAATAATTTTTCTGTGAGTTCTATTGATGTAATTAATTCAATAAAACAATATCATTAGTTGGTGAAATAATTTTTCTGTGAGTTCTAGTGATGTAATTAATTCAATAAAACAATATCATTAGTTGGTAAAATCATTTTTCTGTGAGTTCTAGTGATGTAATTAATACAATAAAACAATATCATTAGTTGGTAAAATCATTTTTCTGTGAGTTCTAGTGATGTAATTAATACAATAAAACAATATCATTAGTTGGTGAAATAATTTTTCTGTGAGTTCTAGTGATGTAATTAATTCAATAAAACAATATCATTAGTTGGTAAAATCATTTTTCTGTGAGTTCTAGTGATGTAATTAATTCAATAAAACAATATCATTAGTTGGTGAAATAATTTTTCTGTGAGTTCTAGTGATTTAATTAATTCAATAAAACAATATCATTAGTTGGTGAAATAATTTTTCTGTGAGTTCTAGTGATGTAATTAATTCAATAAAACAATATCATTAGTTGGTAAAATCATTTTTCTGTGAGTTCTAGTGATTTAATTAATTCAATAAAACAATATCATTAGTTGGTGAAATAATTTTTCTGTGAGTTCTATTGATGTAATTAATTCAATAAAACAATATCATTAGTTGGTAAAATCATTTTTCTGTGAGTTCTAGTGATGTAATTAATTCAATAAAACAATATCATTAGTTGGTAAAATCATTTGATCAATTCAATAGAGGCTTAATGGCGTTTTTGATAATATGCCTGTAATATTGTTTTTTTTTTAATTTATTAAAATTTAAAGTTTTTCTCAAAAAACAAAGATAAAATATGTGTTTCTGATTTTTTTTAGATGATGATTTGTTTGTATTATTTGTATTGATTGGACTACTGTTCTTAACTTGAATGTGATTTACACAACGTTTCGGCCGATGTAACTTCAAACTTTCTTCAGGTGTATCTTGTCGAACTCAGCATAGTTGTTAGAGTACTTCGAAAACTTATTATAAAAAGTGATATAAGTTCGTAATATATATATGCGTTTATATTTACTCTCTATCGCTCCCACAACAGCGGAGTTACTATCTTTAAAAACATATCTGAGAAAATTGACCATGTTCTATCTGCTTATCCGTCAGCTAACATTCACGTATGTAGAGACTTCAAAGTTGACAATGTGGAATGGTTACCCCACTCAAACAAGACCGATGATGAGGGGAGGTTCTGTCATGATTTCTCCGTTGCTTATGACCTCACTTAAATTGTTCATGAACCCACCCGTGTGCCCGACACTGACGGCCAGTATGCGAGTCTCCTTGATGTTTTTCTCACAACTTGCCCTGAACTATGTTCAGTTTCCGTTCTGTCTCCTCTTGGATCTTCCGACCACTCTGTTGAATCAGTTAAGATAAAGATGAAATGTAATAAGTCCTCAGATGTTCCATCGTACAGTATATCGATACACCATAGCTGACTGGGATAGCTTCCATACATTTATATCAGATCTACCTCTGCATTCCATGTTTAAAAAGGATGTGTCCTCTATTGTATAAGACCTGACAATGGTTAATTGTAGGTATAGACCGTTTCATACCCTCGAAAAAGTTTCAGCAAAAATCCAATACCTAGCCGTGGTTCTCTCCAGAATGTGCTGCTGCCATTGCGCACAGAAATCACTTTTCCATTGCTTCCGACGTAATAGATATATGAGACTAAATCCGCTTTCAGGACTGCCAACAACCAATGTAAGAAAGTAATAAATAACGCAAGATAGTTGTACGCTCAGTCCATCAATATTTTTACATATATATATATATATCACAACTTGCCCTGAACTATGTTCAGTTTCTGTTCTGTCGCCTCTTGGATCTTCCGACCACTCTGTTGTATCAATTAAGATAAAAATGAAATGTAATAAGTCCCCAAACGTACCTCTCCATCGTACAGTATATTGATACACTAAGGCTGACTGGGATAGCTTCCGTACATTTATATCTGATCTACCTCTGCATTCCATGTTTAAAAAGGATGTGTCCTCTATAGTATTAGACCTGACTGAATGGTTAATTGTAGGTATTGACCATTTCATACCCTCTAAAAAGTTTCAGCAAAAACCTAACAGCCAGTCATGGTTCTCTCCAGAATGTGCTGCTGCCATTGCGCACAGAAATCACTTTTTCCACTGCTTCAAACGTAATAGATGTATGGAAACAAAAGCCGTTTTCAGGACTGCCAACAACCAATGTAAGAAAGTAATAAATAACGCAAGATAGTTGTACGCTCAGTCCATCAAGTCCAAAGTAGCAGAGCAGCGGTTTTGTTCCCATCAGTTTTGGCAAATAGCAAACAGGATCCTGAACAGAAGCGTGTGCTTTATCCCAACTATAATCAATGGACCTGAGGTAATCTCGTCAGCAGCAGAAAAGGCCAAACTCTTTGCCAAGAACTTTGCAGCTAAGTATCTACTGTATCAGAAAACACGCTATGTAATATACAAATATCTGTCCGTGATGTTGCCAAGCTAATCAAACACCTTGATTCCAGTAAAACAACTGACGGTATTCCAATTATAGTACTCAAAAAACTTAAACCGGAAAAAACACCCATACTTACAAAACTGTTTAAACATTGTCTTAAGGAGAAAATCTCATCAGATGTATTAAAGAATTCATGTGATTGCTCATCTCACTTTCAGTACAGGCCAATAAGTCTCCTGTGTGTTATTAGTAAGTTGCTTTAATACAGAAGCATCTTGAAACAAAAATGTAGTAGGCAAAAAAAATAAATGTTCTGTCAGCAACAGTACAACTTCAAAATAGTCAATATCGCCCACCTCCAGAAGAGAGGGAATTCCTGTCCGTGATAACCGTGGTAAAAGAAGACACACTCCAATCGCCAGAAACACCCACACACACAATTTGCAGGACACTGCCGACTCGTCTCTAGCCTCCTGCTTTTATAGTGGCCGGGAATTATCCATTTGCATAATCACATGAGAAAGAAACGTGATTTTCCGAGAGTTGCATGGGGTAAACGCTAATAAAACCCTCCGGACGCCATCTTGGAATTCTCTTTTCCCCCCAACCGGTGACACAACAGACGAACCCGAGGTAAGCTCTTTTTCCCCCTCATTTTAGTTATTGCTACTTCTGCTACACATCTAAGCAAACATAACCTTCTTAGTGACACATAATATGGTTTCCGTTCTGCTAGATCTAAAGCAGATGTGCTTAGAGTTATACCTCATAGGATGAGCGAATCTCTCGACAGAGACAACCTTTCTAGGGCAATTGCTCTTGACATATTGAAGGCCTTTGATAGGGTACGACATAAAGGTTTACTTCACAAGATCTCCAGCTACGGTATAGCTGGAAATGTCTTCTCAATTATTAAATCATTTGTCTCTGATAAGTTCATAAGAGTAGTAGTTTATGGGCAGAAATCAGAAGCTCACAGTATTAATACTGGAGTCCCTCCGGGGTCCATCCTGGGCCCAACTCTCTTCCTGATCTACATTAATGATCTTCTAAATCACATCCTTACATCATTTGTAGACATTTATGCTGATGACACTAACATCTATGGTAGCGTATCTAAGATCGTAAACGACCAAGTTCTCTCCAATTCTCTCTCCTCTGATCTTGAGCACATGGTAAAATGAGGAAATGAGTTGTTGGTTACTTTTAATGCATATGAAACCAAGCTTTCATCTTTACATCATCAACGTTCTGATCCATATCTGGCATCAATTGAAATGAATGGCTCTCGTCTCGGGGAGGCCGCATGTTTTACAATATTCTGGGTTTGACCTTTACTCCTGATGTTAAATGGAGCAGGTACATTAAATCTGTTGCCAAGGCCGCTGGAAAAATGGTCGGATCCTTCTATCGATCCAGTAGATATCTCACTGCTGATGCAATTCTCTATCTATATAAGAGGCAGGTACGTCCATGAATGAAGTACTGTTGCCACATATGGGCAGGAGCTGCTAGAAAAGACTTGTCCTGCCTTGATAGAGTTCAAAATAGACTTCTTGGCCTCGTAGGAGATGTCCTTTTCTCTTCCCTGCAACCTCTATCTCACAGAAGAGATGTTGCGAGTTTGTCTCTGTTTTATCGTTATTGTCATGGCAATTGCTCGACTGAGCTTCGATCTATGGTCCACCCTCACCAAACTTTCACAAGAAACATGCGTCTAGCTGAAAACACTATCAATAATTCCCCCACTCTTTATCTGTGCCTAAACCTAAACGCAGATTCCATGAACAAAGCTTTTTTTTTAAGAACTGC
This sequence comes from Euprymna scolopes, assembly GCF_053919585.1. Classification (NCBI taxonomy): domain Eukaryota; kingdom Metazoa; phylum Mollusca; class Cephalopoda; order Sepiida; family Sepiolidae; genus Euprymna; species Euprymna scolopes. Next base: position 179,514,663 of record NC_136527.1, read on the forward strand.
ACGCTTGTGGAACTGTCTTCCGTTCTCCTGCTTTCCAGCTGACTACAATCTGATTGTATTCAAGTCTAACGTAAACAAGTTCTTGATGAGCCGTTCCACTTAAGTTAACAAATTTACCGAATTTCTATTACTAACAATTACTATATTGTTTAATTGACGACTGTTCACTCTTGACCCTTATTATCCCTGAGTCGTCTCTGCGACTTAATAAGTGGTGATGCCTGTGTAAAAAAAGTTGAAGGTTCAATCCTCAGTATGGAAGACCGAAAAATATAATTGCGAATTACTTAAGACCTCTATCCAGTCATGGCTAACAGAACAAGAACATGTTACCTTCATGAAGTAAATAAACGGTACCGCTCGAAATTCCGTCGAAATCTCCGAATTTGACAAATGATAACATCTACCGAAGAAATAGACAATTCATAATGTTCGATACTTGAGGACAGATATGCATCAAGTAAGTGCATCACAAATCGAACCGCACATCAGCAGTATCTAAACACCACACACCTCAGGGCATTCCCAGACCTTAACAAGAGAAAGGGGTCTGAGCGCCATGCATCACCTACGTATACAATGCAGCCGACTACTGAATTATATGCCAATGTATCTCTAAGGTTACATTCAGGATTCAGTTCTGGGATTCGAGGAGTGAATCACTCGCTCGACAACAGCATGTTTCTGCCCTCTTCTTTTCCAATCGACCACACCTGGCCTCTTACCACCAATGCCACACCACACAATCTGAACGTCAGCAACACGTAATACTTTTCAAGAGAAGATGTTCACGACTCTTTTCTTTTTTTTTTCCACCTTTAGGGAATTTTTCCCAGCTTTTATATCCTCCTATCTAGAAAAAAAAAGAAGAGACAGGAAAATATAGCTTCTCCCATCATGCCTTTCTTGTATATAAATGAGCAAGCCAGCCGTCCTTTTCTTCTTCCTTCCCAAAGAGCGATGCAGATACCTCCGGTAGGTTTTTTTTTCTAACCATATATATGTTCGAGATCAATAAGACAATTCATAATCCTTCATCCAAGCAGGCCTCCTCCTCTCACATTGAGGCCTCTGAGGAACAACTTCTATGGGGTTGACGTTTTCAGGTTCACTACAGACATTCTCGTGCAGTTGTAAAGAACCACAATGTGGGGCTGTCGAATTGGGGTGCATCGTTGGTGGATCTCGACTTCCTCCTCTTCATTGTCATCAAGTTGTTCTCCGACTGCGTTCCCGTTACAACCTCCCTCCCTCAGCGAGTGGTACATTTTGCATTGTTGGGGATTCACCCACACCTCCTCACCCAATTTTTTTACACAGGAGTCACCACAGTATCAAGGCCAAGAGGCCACTCAAGGATAAGGGTTAAAGAGTGTACAGTAGAAATTGGACAATATAGTAATCATTAGTAATGAAAATTCGGTTAATTTGATAACTTATATGGAACGGCTCATCAAGAACTTATTTACGTTAGACTTGAACACAACCTTATTGTAGTCAGCCGGAAAGCAGGAAAACGGAAGACAATTCCACAGGCGTGTAGTTCTAAGAAAGAAGCTTTGTTCATGGAATCTACGTTTAGTTTTAGGCACAGATAAAGAGTGGGGTATTATTGATAGTGTGTTCAGTTAGACGAGTGTTTCTTGTGAAAGTTTGGCGAGGGGTGACCATAGACTTAAGCTCAGTCGAACACTTTCCATGAAAGTAATGATACAACAGAGACAAACTCTCTTCTGCGAGATAGAGGTAGCAGGGAAGAGAAAAGGACATCTCCTACGAGGCTACGAAGTCTATTTTGAACTCTATTAAGGCAGGACTAGTCCTTTCTAGCAGCTCCTGTCAAGATGTGGCAACAGTATTCCATCCTTTAATGGTAGCATCTTGATCCTCAATTCCTACCATTTTGTTGCACGGATGCCGCCACTTATATGCAAAGATGGCTCTATGAGGCACAGTTGTCTCATCTTGTTTGGTTTTCGGTGAGATGTTGTACCAAAACACCGCTTCCATGGGTGAAATGTTGCTTTTTTCCGCAGCAGCCTTGATGGTGCGATGATACCTCTCCACTATCCCATTGCCACTCGGCCGATACGCTACCCTAAAAAATTGTCCTACTCCCCATTTATCACACACCTCCTTAAAGGCTTCTGATCGGAAAGTGGTGCCATTGTCCATTAACAGTTCCTCAACCGGCCCTCTCTCCAAAAATATTTCTTCGGTGACCCCTGCGATCGCCCATGTAGCTTCTGCTCTGATTTCTCTCCAGATGGCAAACTTCCCCGGTCCACAGTGGACCATCGATAGATACAGCTTATAACGATAATGGGTCACATCAATGGCCAATCGCTTCCAGTCCTCCGCAATGTGTAACTCTCCTGCTTTGTGTCTGGACGGTCCAGGGTCTATTGATTGGCACTCCTGAGAATGCTCTACTACCTCCCTGACCTCCTCATCGGTGGTTTCCTGATAAACCTCTCTTGCCAGGAATAACGTCCGTTCTCGACCAAAGTGGTGCATTCCATATAGCTTTTTAACTTCATCCCCAGCGCAGCATACCGAGGAAACCTCCTTTCCCTCTTGCAGCCAGGCCTTCTTTACGCATGTCATCGAATCCGCTTTGTTATTTTCCGATGGGAGCAGCACTACAGATACTCTCAACTAGAATTCCGCTATCAAATTTGCGAGTGCTCCGAGCCTGTGCTTGATCAGCATTTCTGCAGCACCTCTGATCCTAACTTTCTTATCGCTTATAACTGCCGACTTGATCCATGAAACTACCGTTGCCTAAGCGGATTTGATTTCAATTGTTTTCAATCCCCACTTCAGGATCAAATTGATTCCTTTCATAGCGGCCTCCAGTTCGGCTACGTTGATATGGGAATAGTCGTTTTTCTTTCTTAGCCACTTCTCCAGTTAATACGATGCCCAATGCCTTTATTTTGTTCTTGATTTTTTTCTCTTGTGCATGGTTTCAGAATTCTCTCTTCTATCCACCTCTCCACTTTTTCCTCGAATCCTTTTCTTATCTCTCCTCGCAGTGTTTTCTTGTAGCAGCTTACTTTGTTTCGTAGTTCCGGAGGCCCGGAGACCCAATTCCACTCCACCGTCCACCTCTCTCCATCGAAATCGCCAGGAAATCCTCGTCCTCGATGCAGCAAGCCTCCGATTTTTGCGTTCTGATGTTTCTATCACCTTCCACTCCTGCCATCCTTACCGTGCCGAGGCGTCCAAAAGTTAGTTGGCCCCTCTCAACGTAGCACCCCCCAGTTGGTTGATTGCAGTTACACCTAAAATCACATAACATCACAGACGATCCAACACCAGGGCTCGCAGTCCAAAAGGCACACATTGCACCAGTACTTCCGCTCCTAGGCATTTCATCCCCCCTTCCATTCACGGTCTTAATACTCCTGGCTCCGCTCCATGATCTAGCGACATTCTTCGCTACCAACGTCGGGGCACATCCTGTGTAAACAAGGCCCATGGCTTCTTCCCATTGACTACTACCAGTAACTGAGGAAACGTTTCATTGTGCGCCATTTCCACATAGAAGCGGGAACCACTGGCTTAATGGCTTCCCTTCACTCGTTTCCCTGGTCTCGCGAAGCGACCCAATAGCGGCTAACGTGCCCCACTCGTCCACATCGGTAGTAGGTGACCCCCCGGTCTCAGCACTTTGCAGTCCTTGAGCAGGTGAGGATCCGGCAGCAGAAGCACTTGATGGCAGGTCTCCCATCCTGTCTCCTCGCCGCCTATCGTTTGTCATTCAAATGGGGCCTAGTGCACTTATTTCTACTCACAGCTGCAGCCAGGATTGGGCCCTTGACATTCTTGACTAGCACTCTGGCGTGGAGCAAGAGATCGTCCACTTCCATAGTATTGATCGCAGTGATTTTCTGCATATTCGCGGAGATTTCTTCTAGGAAGCCATTTACTAGGAATAGCTTTACCGTCCTCTCCAGGCTCCTCCACACGTAACCAGCCAATCCGGCCAGTCTCCTGATCTCCGCAGCAAAGACAACAGACTCGCCAGTCCACCTCAAATTTGCAAGTTTGCCGAGTGCTTCAAGTAGACTCTCACCAAAACCAATTTCAGTATTTGCTCCCATATCTTCATCGCGCATCTGCTGGTAAATAGTTATAAGGCTGAAAAAGCTCCAACCAGAACTTGTCCCCATGCTTACAAAACTGTTTAAGCGTTGCCTTAAAGAGAAGTGCTTTCCAACACCCTGGAAAACTTCATCAGTTTGCCCTGTATTTAAGAATTCAGGTGAAAAGTCATCTCCCTCTTAGTACAGATCAATAAGTCTCCTGTGTGTCATGAGTAAGTTTTTGTAATCCATATTAAATAAAGAAGTAGTCAACCACCTCAACAGAAACAACCTTCTTAGTGATATACATATGGTTTCCGCTCTGCAAGATCTACAGCAGATATGCTAACGGTTATATCACATATGATTAGTGAATCTCTTGACAAAGGTTTCCTTTCCAGCGCAATTGCTCTTGACATATCGAAGGCCTTCGATAATGTATGGCATAAGGGCCTACTTTACAAGATTTCCAGCTACGGTATTACTGGAAATGTTTTCTCAATCATTAAACCATTTCTCTCTGATAGGTTCATAAGAGTAGTGGTTGAAAAATCAGAAGCCCACAGTATTAATGCTGGAATCCGCCAGAGGTCCATCCTGGGCCCAACTCTCTTCCTGATCTACATCAATGATCTCCCAAAACACATACTTAAATCATTCGTTGACATCTATGCTGATTGCACGACCATCTATGGCAACATATCAAAGACTGTAAATGGCAAAGTTCTCTCTGATTCTCTCTCCTCTCGTCTTGAGCATGTGGTACAATGGGGGAAAAGGTGGCTGGTTACTTTTAATGCATCTAAAACCAAGCTCCTATCTTTACATCATCAACGCTCTGATCCCCATCTGGCATCAATTGAAATGGATGGCTCTCGTCTTGGAAAGGCTCCATGTTTTGACAAGCTTCTAGGTTTGACCTTTACTCCTGATATGAAATGAAACACGTACATCAAATCTATTGCCAGGGGCGCTGGGAAAATGGTGGGATCCTTCTACCGCCCCAGAAGATATTTCACTACTGATGCAATTTTCTATCTGTATAAAAGCCAAGTACGTCCAAGGATGGGGTACTGCTGCCACATTTAGGCAGGAGCTGCTTGAAACAGCCTATCCTGCCTTGACATAGTACAAAATAGACTTTTCAAGGTTAGTGGGGATGCCCTTTTCTGTTCCCTGCAGCCTCTCTCCCACAGAAGCGACGTTGCGAGCATGTCTTTGTTTTATCGTTATTTCCATGGCAAGTTCTCGTCTGAGCTCCAATCTTTCGTCCCCCCTCGCCAAACTTTCCCGGGAAACACCCGTCTAGCTGAAACTACTGTCAATAATTTTCCCCACTCTTTATCGGTGCCTAAATCCAAACGTAGATTCCATGACCAGAGCTTCATTCTCAGAAGTGCACGACTGTTGAACTCTCTTCCGCTCGCCTGTTTCCCACCTGACTACAACTTGGTTGTCTTCAAATCCACCATAAACAAATTACTAACAAACCGCCCCCTTAAGTAAGACATTCTCTCAAATCTCCAATACTAATGATTACTACAATACTATCTTATTGATTACTGTACACGCAATAACCCTTATCCCTGAGTGGCCTCTGGGCCTTGATAAGTGGTGACCCCCATGTAAAAAAGTGAGGGCTTCCCCCTCTAAGTATAGCGGCAGCAGGGTGACCACGTCTTCGATTTTTTGCAACCTTGCCATCATCTTTAATTTTTTTCAGCTGTTTAATTAGGTTACCCTCCCCAGTGAAGGGTCTCAACATCTGCGTGTTCAGTCAGCCATGTTAACCTGCTTGACGCGCCGATATAGCTTCTAGTGTTACAATCAAGATTCGGTTCTGTGGTTTGGGAAGGAGTGAGTCACTCGCTCGACAACAGCTCGTTTCTGCTTTCTTTTCCAATCGACCACACCTGGCCACTCGCCACCAATGTCACACCGCACAATCTGAACGTCAGCAACACGAAATACTGTTCAAGAGAAGATGCTCACGACTCTTTTCTTTCTCCTTTCCCAAAGATGCAGATACGTCCGGTATGTTTTTCACCCTTTTGCATATATCCCACAGGATGTGACTCGGTAGATCTCGTGAAATTTATCTTTAAAGTTCATATCGTTAATTTATTCAGAGTTCATTAAAAAATCAAATAAACAATTTTTATTAAAGTTTATAAAGAAACTTTATTCAGAGTTCATTAAAAAATCAAGTAAACAATTTTTATTAAAGTTTATATAGTAACTATATTTTGAGTTCATTAAAAAATCAAATAAACAAGTTTATTAAGTTTAAAATTAAAGTAAAGAAATGATAATATTAATAAATTGCTGAACACTTGTCTCTAAAAAGATTGTCTCCGGCAGATGAAACAATAATTGAAAATATAAACAAGACAACATATAGGTTCAACTAGTTTGGATCTTTTGGTTTCAGCGTTAAAGTTGGCTTTTTATTTCTGACTTTTGCTGTTTTTGTTTTTGGATAGTTGGGATGCTTTCCTAACAATGTCGTGAGGAAAATGAAACCTCATTCAACTCTGTGAAGGGTAAGTCATATGGAGAGCAACATTATACATCTGTTGCTCTCGTGGTGTGTATTTATGTTTATTATTTATTGTTGTTTGTATTTATGGCAGCTTTGCTCTCTTAAATCGCCTTACTTCTTCCAGTACTCGTCATTAACATCAGGGAGTACGGCTGGTGCGTCACTTGCTATTATTGGTGGGGAAAAAACAGAGGTTATTTGGGTGTTTTGTGTTTTTGCTTATATGTTGCCTTGAAATATGCCTCGCTGGATGCTAATATTTGAAGACTCTATTGTCCCTTCCATGTGGTCTAGGGCAATAGATGTTTGCAATATTATTAATTTTGTAAGGCAAGATCTTATGTTCTCATGGACATTATACAATTCCATACATTTCTCTTTTTTATCGATTTTTCTTCAGTGCAATCGTTTGTAGTTCACTTGCACTTGGTTCAGCGTGTATTCTTGCTATGTACGTTTTAAAGTTCTTTTTCATAAGCCCAGTTGCTCCTATGATGATTGGTATAATTGAAACGTCTTTTTTATGAGTTCTCATGTGAACAAGAATAGCTACAAATTTCACAAGAATGTGGTTTTTCCCTTTTTTTTCATTTTTCTTAAACTTTTTCTTCTAGGGGATGGGACATCAAACCAGATGTCTGACATTTACCCCTATTTTAGTGAGTCCAACCAAGAGATCTTTTCAGGATTCTAGCCGTCCCTTTCAGTGCAATCGATGTATTTCACTTGCAGTTGGTTCACCGGGTATGCTTGCTATGTACTTTTTAAAGTTCTTTTTCATAAGCCCAGTTGCTCCTATGATGACTGGTATAATTGAAACGTCTTTTAGTTTCCAATTTCGTTTCATATCATACATAAGTCCTTGATACTTTGTTATCTTTTCCCTCTCAGCTCTTTAAACCCTGTATCATTGGGTACACTGACCTCTATTATGGTCACTTTTTTATTTGCTAAGTGTGAGTTCTCATATGTCTTACTAAATTTGATTTTTCCGAAAAGGAATACCCACATACTTTACAAGAATGTGGCTTTTCTCCAGTGTGAGTTCTCATATGTTTTACTAGATTTGATTTTTCAGAAAAAGAATGCCCACAAATTTCACAAGAATGTGGCTTTTCCCCAGTGTGAGTTCTGATATGTATCACTAAAGTTGATTTGTCAGAACAAGAATAACCACAAACTTCACAAGAATGTGGCTTTTCTCCTGTGTGAGTTCTCATATGTTTTACTACACTTGATTTTTGAGAACAAGAATACCCACAAACCTTACAAGAATGTGGCTTTTCTCCAGTGTGAATTCTTAAATGTGTCACTAAATGTGATTTTTCAGAAAAAGAATACCCACAAACTTCACAAGAATATGGCTTTTCCCCAGTGTGAGTTCTTATATGTTTCACTAACTTTGATTTTACGGTAAAAGAATATCCGCAAACATCACAAGAATATGGCTTTTCTCCTGTGTGACCTCTGATATGGATAACTAACGTTGATTTTTTGGAACAAGAAAATCCGCACACTTCACAAGTATGTGGCTTTTCACCAGTGTGAGTTCTCATATGTATCTTCAACTGGTATTTATTAGAACAAGTATACCCACACACTTCACAAGTATATGGCTTTTCAACAGTGTGAGTTCTCATATGTATCTTTAACTGGTATTTATTAGAACAAGTATACCCACACACTTCACAAGAATGTGGCTTTTCGCTTTTGCTAGTATGCATTCTCACATGAATCAATACATTTGATTCTTCAGAAAAAAAAATGAACCAGATTAAAAAAAGAATATTCCTGTGTGCACAAAATTAATTTGTCAATGTGAATTCTTATGTGTGTCACTAAATGTATTTTTTTATAAAATCACACAATAAAACATGGCTTTTTATAATAATGTGTGCCATTAAATGTGATGTTTTTATAATAAAAACACACAATAAAATATGGCTTTTTATAATATGTGCCATTAAATGTGATTTTTTTATAATAAAATCATACTTATTAAAATATGGCTTTTTATAATAATGTGTGCCCTTGAATGTGATTTTTTATAATAAAATCACACTTAATAAAATCTGGTTTTCCTTAAGTTTGAATTTTATTTCTCATCAATTTGTTATTCTATCTCCTATTATCACATATTTCACAAAACTAATACCTTCAAGATGCTTTATGTTTTCACAACTATTTCATAACATTCGAAAGTAATGTGGTTCAGTAGATAATGATTCCCGCTGCTGTCTTCCAAATAAATAATTGTTACAATTATTGTTGAAAAAATCATATTCCGTAGGGTTCACTTGGGAAAATCTGCAAAAAATAAAAATAAAAAATTATAATCATTATTTTAGTATTTGCATTCACGTATTATTATTCTGTTTATTGTTGTCAATTTTATTGGCTTGAACTCATAATCCCTAAATAATTTAATGTAAAACATCATAGTATTATTGGATTGCATTTATAAATAATTTTATGTAGAGCACCATAGTATTATTAGATTGCAATTATAAATAATTTAATGTAAAACATAATAGTATTATTGGATTGCACTCATAAATTTAATGTTAAACATCATAGTATTATTGGATTGTATTCATAAATAATTTAATGTGAAACATCATAGGAGACGTGTAAAAATAGATTAATTTAACTTACACGGAACGGCGTTAATTAGAATATTTGAGATTATATCTTGAGTTTTTATATGGTCTTTATGATAGTAAATATATATATATATATATATATATATATATATATATATATATATATATATATATATATTCCAATGTTTTATATAGTTTTCATCAAAATAAGAAAACCACCATTTATATACATATATGCATTACATGTATCTAAATATTATAATGTTTCTTATATGATTTTAATCATAGTAAGAAAACAAAAATTAACACACACACATATGTATATACATATATATATATATATATATATATATATATATGTGTGTGTGTGTGTGTGTGTGTATAAATATAAATATACTTATATCTTAATGTTACAATGAGATTTAAACAATCCATCGACATTTTATCATTTGCAAGCGCATACATAATTTAAAAATTCCTTCAACATTTTAGCATTTTCAGCACATAAGATTCCTCCATGACAATCGCCAACATTTTTGTAATATGTGTTTGTTTATAATTTTAATTTAATACAAAATCCTGCATCAAATTCTATACATTTTTAATAGGTTTTTTATTTTTTCTTATGTATTTGTAAATTTTTTTTGCATGGATGTCACCACTCATCAAGGCCTGGAAGCCGCTCGGGGATAAGGGTTATTGCATATATAGTAATAAATGTGATAGTATCGTAGTAATAAATAGTATTGGAGATTTGATAAAGTGTATTAAGGGGGAGATTAATCAGGAATTTGTTTATGTTGGACTTGAAAACACCGAAGTTGTAGTCAGGTGGGAAACTGATAAACGGAAGAGAGTTCCACAGGCGTGCAGTTCTAAGAAAGAAACTTTGTTCATGGAATCTACGTTTTGATTTAGGCACAGCTAAAGAGTGGGGAAAATTACTGACAGTGGTTTCAGTTAGTGTTTATCATGAAAGATTGACGAGGGAGGGGGCAACGGATCGGAGCTCGGGCGAGCAATTGTCATGCAAATAACTATAAAACAAAGACAGTTTTTAGCAGCTCCTGCCCGGATGTGGCAGCAGTATTCCATCCTTGGACGTACTTGGCTTTTATACAGGTAGAGAATTGCATCAGTAGTGAGATATCTTCTGGAGCGGTAGAAGGATCCCACCATTTTCCCAGCCACCTGGGCAACAGACTTGATGTACGTGTTCCATTTCAGATCAGGAGTAAACCCAGAAGCTTGTCCAAACATGGAGCGTCCTAAAGTATGTTGATGATGATAAGATAGGAGCTTGGTTTTAGATGCATTAAAAGTAACCAGTCACCTTTTCCCCCCACTGTACCACACGCTCAAGATCAGAGTAGAGAGAATCAGAGAGAACTTTGTCATTTACTGCCTTTGATATGTTGCCATAGATGGTCGAGTAATCATCATAGATGTCAACAAATGATTTAAGTATGTGTTTTGGGAGATCATTGATGTAGATCAGGAAGAGAGTTGGGCCCAGGATGGACCCCTGTGGACTTCAGCGTTAATACCGTAGGCTCTGATTTCTGCCCATAAACATCTACTCTTATGAGCTCTTCAGAGAGAAATGATTTAATGATTGAGCAAACATTCCAACTTATACCGTAGCTGGAAATCTTGTGTAGTAAGTCTTTATTCCATGCCTTATCGAAAGCCTTCGATATGTCAAGAGCAATTGCCCCAGAAAGGAAGACTTTGTCGAGAGATTCATTAATCTCATGAGATATAACCTTTAGCACATCTGCTGTAGATCTAGCAGAACGGAAACCATATTTTATGTCACTAAGAAGGTTATTTCTACTGAGGTGGTTGACTACTTCTCTATTTAATATGGATTCCAGCAACTTACTTATGACACACAGAGGAGACGTACTGAAAGGGAGACGACTTATTACCTGAATTTTTAAATACAGGGCATACTGATAAGGTTTTCCAGGGCGTTGGAAAGTGCTTCTCCTTAAGGCAACGCTTAAAGAGTTTAGTAAGTATGTGGCAAGTTCTTGTTGAAGCTTTTTCAACACTATAATTAGGATGCCGTCAAGGCCAGTTGTTTTACTGGAATAAAGGTTCTTGATTAGCTTGGCGATCTCACGCACAGATATTTGTATGTTGCATAATGTGTTGTCTGTTATAGGAGGAAAATACGGGGAGTTGATTGCCTTGGTCTCAAATGGTAGAATTAGCTGCAAAGTTCTTGTAAAATCGTTTGGCCTTGTCTGATGATGACGAAGTTGTAAATCATATAATTCTAACTTAGGTTTATTTGAGGAAATATATCTGTTCACCGTATAATTCCTCTGAATATTAAAATTATAAAAACAAACTTTTAACTTTGGTTTTTATTTTTCTTCCTATGAACTTCTTAACTTCACAATCCTCTTATTACAAACTAATGTTTTTAGGAAAAAATCCTTTTCCCTTCTTTCATTTAACTTAACATTAAATTATTTGTAACCGCTTATAAGCATTTGCGTTAGTTTTTACAAATAACATTAATAAGACCATGAATGTTTTAATTACTATGAACAAATGAATCTTACTTTCCTGCCAGCTGGAAAACTGCTTCTTTGTACCAGTTTTTAAGAATTCTGGCGAAAGAACCGACCCATTATATTACTGCCCCATTAGCCTCCTCCCACTTTTTGCCAAAATATTTGAGTCCATAACCAGGCTCTGGTCCATTACCTTACAGATACTAAACTTCTGGCCGACCAACAATATGTACTTAGGTTGGCTCGTTCCACAGCAGACATCCTAACTGTAATCTCTGAACGTATATACCATTCACTGGACAAAGCAAGGGAAGGTAGAGCGGTAGCTCTAGATATATCTAAAGCTTTTGACAGGATATGGCATGAAGGTCTTCTCAGGAAAATCAGATCATACGGTATCACTAGAAAAATACTTAACATGATTAAATGCTTCTTGGATAAGAGAAAAATCCAGGTTGTCCTCGACGGTTGTACATCTAAACAATATGATATAAATGCAGGAGAGCCTCAGTGGTCTATTCTTCGACTTCTATTATTCCTAATATTCATAAATGACCTCCCTGATAAAATTGTTTGTGAGATGGGTATATATGTTGATGACACCAAGTTCTATAAAAGACACGACAGGAAAACAAATGAACACATATCTAAAGAAATGGAACAAACACTAGAAGATGACCTCCGATCTGTAGTGGAATGTGGACATTTATTTATTTATGTATTGTGGATTCCATTTCGCTGCTGCAATATTTGAACTGGATTGTGATTCACAAACAAACTTCCCATGTTCTTTCGGTGTTACCAACTTGTTCACAAATGTACCCCTTGGGGAGACCATTATTGGAGCACACTGACCCCTCCTTCTTTTCCTGAGAATTTTTTCCAGGAACTTATGGAACTAGCAACCTAGTTGGTTTGCGTCAGCCTTAATGACACACTGTATCAGCAGGTCGACGGGGTAGCTATAGGCAGGCCTCTGGGTCCTATCTTAGTCAATATTTACTTAGGCTTTAAGGAATCCTTACTCTTCACTCGGGTCTCTAGACGTTTCCGTTATTGGCGTTACATGGATGATATTTTTGTCATTTTTAAATCTTCCAACAAAGTAATTTTTTCCTGAATTTAAATAGTCTCCACTTTGCACTCAAGTTCACTTTTTACCTTTTTTGGACGTCCTTGTAGGAAGGACAGAGAATCGGTTTAGTACAACTATATACACTCAAGTTTACTATGGAGGAAGAGCAAAATGACTCTTTACCCTTTTTTGGATGTTCTTGTGACAGAGAATCAGTTTAGTACAACTATATACCGGAAACCGACATTTACAGACCCATATATAAGTTGGGATTCTTTTACCCCTACTGGGAGAAAAAAATCAGTTTGATCAAGACCTTGGTCCACCGTGCCCTCATAATTTGCTCAACTAGCAAACTTGATGAAGAATTGAAAAAATAGTTGATATTCTTGCGAAAAATGTTTTCCTTGAGGGTATAATCTCTAAGCATATTTGCCAAGCACTTGCTAAATTTAATACCAACCCTTTCTTTGGTCCCACTAAGGGTTCAGTTTATCTGAAACTCCCTTATATTGGTTCTATCAGTAAAGGGTTTGTCGATAAATTACTTCAGTTGTATCTCACTGTTTCTATGCGGTGCAGCCTCGTGTGGTGTTCGGCACTAAAACTGCATTTCCAGCTTTTAAATAAGATGCACTTCCCACACTACAAAAAAGTTTAGTTGTATATCAATTTAAATGTTAGTGTGATGCTGACTATGTGGGTCATATGTTTCAACGGCTGGGAGTCAGATTGGCACAGCATGTCAATGCATGTTTTCAAAAGTCCCAGGCGTCTAGAGTAAACACCTGCTTGAACACATCCGGGCATTCACAGAACACATCCGGGCATTTACGGAGCACATCCGGGCATTTACCTATTTATGAGTCATCAATTGGTGCGCACTTGTATGACAATAAAGCATGTGGTGAAGCATATTCAGATGGCTGTTTTCGCATTGTACACAAGGCTTGTTCCAAACAGCATCTCAATATTTCTAAGGATGTAACTGTACTAATGCGCAAACCATCACTCTGTAGGCAAAAGAAGCTGTCTCATAAATTAGACCTGTTTAAAGAGATCAGATTTATAAAAAAGAAAAAAATTCCTACGTTGCGTCATTACTTCTTATTTTTACACTTATTTGCAGCCAAGTTAACTTTTTCTAAATTTCATCCCAAGTTCTGAAATACTGACGATATATCACGGGTTATTCATTCATTTAATTCACCCCGTGTTCGTTTATTTTTTTCTTGGTTTCACCCCTCCCTTCGTCTCATTTTCAATTATGTGTAATTTTTTTTATTTTAATCGCTGCCGATGTAATCTCTTTACAAGTGTCGGACGAAAGGTACCTCGAGTTTTTATTTTTATTTTAGTCGAATAGTCTTTTGACGATTTTTCGTGTCTATTTTTTCTCCCCCATCTTCTTCAAAATTCTAATAATGACTCCACTTATCCTTTTTAAAACTTTAATAACATTTTGTACCACTAAAAACCTTTAAATATATATATATATATATATATATATATATATATATATATATATATATATATATATATATATATATAACTATTTTGCCAGAACAGTCATATCAATTGGTTGAGCGTCTATGTACAGTTGACACCTCTTTCAACAGGTATATGTATCTTGGATCTCAAAAAGGAAATCCTCACCTGTACCCTTGGCTTGGTTCACAATGAATTGTAAATTGCACTGTAGAGAACCTACTGTTTAATTTGTAAATGATTTGTATAGATAATGTTTGTATAGATAATGTCTGTAAAGATAATGTTTGTATAGATAATGTTTGTATAGATAATGATTTGTATAGATAATGTTTGTATAGTTATTGTTTGTATAGATAATGTTTGTATAGATAATGTTTGTAAAGATAATGTTTGTATAGATAATGTTTGTAAAAATAATGTTTGTATAGATAATGTTTGTATAGATAATGTTTGTAAAGATAATGTTTGTATAGATAAATTATTTGTATAGATAATGTTTGTATAGATATTGTTTGTATAGATAATGTTTGTAAAGATAATGTTTGAATAGATAAATTATTTGTATAGATAATGTTTGTATAGATAAAGTTTGTATAGATAATGTTTGTAAAGATAATGTTTGTATAGATAATGTTTGTAAAGATAATGTTTGTATAGATAATGTTTGTATAGATAATGTTTGTAAAGATAATGTTTGTATAGATAAATTATTTGTATAGATAATGTTTGTATAGATATTGTTTGTAAATATGTTTGTATAGATAAATTATTTGTATAGATAATGTTTGTATAGATATTGTTAGTATAGATAATGTTTGTAAAGATAATGTTTGTAAAGATAATGTTTGTATAGATAAATTATTTGTATAGATAATGTTTGTATAGATAATGTTTGTAAAGATAATGTTTGTATAGATAAATTATTTGTATAGATAATGTTTGTATAGATAATGTTTGTAAAAATAATGTTTGTATAGATAATGTTTGTATAGATAATGTTTGTAAAGATAATGTTTGTATAGATAAATTATTTGTATAGATAATGTTTGTAAAGATAATGTTTGTAAAGATAATGTTTGTATAGATAAATTATTTGTATAGATAATGTTTGTATAGATAATGTTTGTAAAAATAATCTTTGTATAGATAATGTTTGTATAGATAATGTTTGTAAAGATAATGTTTGTATAGATAAATTATTTGTATAGATAATGTTTGTATAGATAATGTTTGTATAGATAATGTTTGTAAAGATAATGTTTGTATAGATAAATTATTTGTATAGATAATGTTTGTAAAAATAATGTTTGTATAGATAATGTCTGTATAGATAATGTTTGTAAAGATAATGTTTGTATAGATAAATTATTTGTATAGATAATGTTTGTATAGATAATGTTTGTATAGATAATGTTTGTAAAGATAATGGCTGGAATTAAGAATTTTGCAGGCAAATGCACAGTTTCATGGTTCAATTGTGCTCTGAGCAGAAACATACATTTAGAACCATCCCATGTAATATCAAAATACCTACTGTTGATTTAATATGCTGGGCCTTTCTACTTGTGTAGTGATGATAGTTAAATTAAAATTATAAGGCGTTAAATTTAGTCACAGTCGGTTGTTCCTTCTTTCAACGTATTTTTTTTAATTATTGATACTTATCAGATACATTTCAATACAAAATCGATCTTAGCATATTGACACGTTCATAAAGTAAATTAAAAAAAACATACGCAGCCATTTAGGAGTATATGGGGAACGGACTCACACAGACACACATAGACAAAGTTCATTTTAAATAATAGTAGCGAAATATAAAACTTTAAAGTAGGTTATAAAAAAGTATCCTCAAATAATGAATTACAAAAAAATATATTTAAGATTTTAGAATGAGAAATTTCTTTTCTGTTTTATTTTCATGTAAAGCAACCACCCACTTAAGGACTGATCGTTAATAGTTTCCAGTTGTGTGAGTTATAATAAATATATTCATTATTAAAAAGTGTCATTCGATTAATTTTCTTTCTATTTCATATAACAATAGGAGAGCCATCGATTTTTTTAAATTTCAATTTAAAATTTTTTAGTGATTTCATTTTCTGTCCTTATTCAAATAACTCCCCCCCATTATCAACATTAATCTTAGAATTAAGAAAGCCGGTTCTAACATGAGGAAGGATGTCCTTGCAGACTAATCTGTACTTTTACTTTGCAATTAAATAAACAAAAAGATCATTATAAAGTTTACACAATGTTTATTTATTATAAACAATAGTGAAACAAAACCAATATATTACAAACTATCGGGGGTACCCGGCGTTGCCCGAGTGTTTGTTTCCGGGACGGGGGGGAGTTTTAAAAAATGTTATGGTAGGTAAGTAGGAAGGATCAAACCCGGAGTCATGAGTAAAAGTAGGAGAATAAAGTGTGAAAAAAAAAAAAAGAAGACATCTGCAACGTTAACAGTTCGGCCACCAAGAAAAGTCCATTCCAGTTGTTTAGGGGGAAAAAAACGACTACGGTAGGTCGGCGCGAACGGGAAAATATAATGTGAATTGTCCAGCACGCTAACCACTACGCCACAGAGCACTGCAGCTTAGTTTAGTGATTTTAAATAACTTCACATGAAAGAACTACGAAGCCAAACCGGTGTTCTCTTCTCAACTTTTCCTTGTGAATGATCCCCAAACGGTGTTAAGTGGTGGCAGGGGGAGAAGGAATTTATAAGAGAGAAAATATTTTACCACTTCCATTGATCTTAACCGATTTTGGCCGTGACTTTTCAGCAGAAAAAGTATAGAAATCTAAGATTATCGAGGAATTTGAGAAATAATAAGCCTATAACACACCTCAGATATTGTTCTGCCGTTTGTGCATATTATATTTGCATGAAATATCTTGATTTTTAATCCTATTAAGGTCAAAATCAGACCGGAAAAAATGAGTTCATTTTATTTATATAGAGATAAATGTTACCAAAAACTAAAAATTACTCTTCTATGTAACTGGATAAGTCTTTTTTGTTTTATACAGATTTTAAAGCGTTTATTTACTTTGAACACAGTAGTAATTAGTTAACGTTAAAACATAAAAACAGTTAAGGCAATTTTAATTTTTTGTCGATGATAAACTAGACTAAGTGAAATTATAAAGATTTACCGATATTTTTTACTACATCAGCTTTAATATGGCCAATAAATGAGCACATATTTTAAATAAAGTTTATAAAAGAGTGTGATCCCCATTCTAAAATCCAAAATATTGTATGAAACTTTAAAAAAAAAATTTGTAGTCACAAAATCCGTAAGTGTTGATAAACAAATTTAAATATCGAAAAATCTGTTTTTGTGTTAAGATATCTTATAATAATTGTGAATGATATTATTGTACTCACTGTAAATATTATTATTTTATTGATCATACATTAATGTGTTTATGGGAAATATTATTTTATCATGAATGATTAATTATTGTGTTTATGGTAAATAGTATTATTTTATTATGAATCATTAATTATTGTGTTCATTGTAAATATTATTATTTTATTATGAATCATATATTATTGTGTTTATGGTAAATATTATTATTTTTTTAGGAACGATTAATTATTGTGTTTACTGTAAATATGATTATTCTATAATGAATCATTAATTATTGTGTTTATGGATTATATTATTATTTGATCATGAATCATTAATTATTGTGTTTATGGATAATATTATTATTTTATCATAAATAATTAATCATTGTGTTTAATGGTAAATATGATTAGTTTATTATGAATCATTAATTATTGTGTTTATGGTAAATATTATTTTATCAGGAATAATTAATTATTGTGTACATAGTAATTATTATTTATCATGAATCATTAATTATTGTGTTTTGGGATCATATTATTTTATCATAAGTAATTAATCATTGTGTTTATGGTAAATGTTATTATTATTATATTATGAATCAAATAATGGTGTTGATGGTGAATATTATTATTTTATTATGAATCAGTAATTATTTTGTTTATGGCAAATTATAATTATTTTTTATGAATAAATTATTATTGTGTTTATGGTATTGTGAATAATCTATTATTTTGTTTATGAATTATATTATTAACTTATCATAAATAATTAATCATTGGTTTTTGGTAAGTATTATTATTTTATTATGAATCATTAATTATTGTGTTTATTGTAAATATTATTATTTTATCATGAATCATAAATAATTGTTTATGGAAAATATTATTTTCTTATGAATGATTAATTATTGTGTTTACTGTAAATATTATTATTTCATCATGACTTATTAATATTTGTGTTCATGGTAAATATTATTATTGTATCATGAATGATAATGTATTATGTTTTCGGTAAATATTACAATCATGATTTATTGTGTTTATGGTAAATATTATTATTTTATTGTAAATACTTAATATTTTGTTTGTAGCAATTATAATTATTTTATTGTGAACAAATTATTATTGTCTTTATGGTAAATATTATTATGTTATTACGAATAATTAATTATTGTGTTTATGGCAAACATTTTCATTTTATCACGAATCATTAATCATTGTATCTATGGTAAATATCATTATTTTATAATGAATTATTATGTTTATGCTAAATATTATTATTTTATTATGAAACAGTAATTATTGTGTTTATGGTAAATATTGTTATTCTATCAAGAATCCTTAATTATTGTGTTATGGTAAATATGATTATTTTATCATGAATCATGAATTATTATTTTATAATTAATTATTGCGTATATGATAAATATTACTATTTTATTATGAATCAGAAATTATTGTGTTTATAGTAAATATTATTATTTTATGGTGGATCATTAATTATTGTATTTATGGTAAATATTAACATTTTATCATGAATCATTTATCATTCTATCTATGGTAAATATTATGATTTTATAATGAATTATTATTCATTATGTTTATGCTAAATATTATTATTTTATCATGAATCATTAATAATAGTGTTTATGGTAAATATAATGATTTAATCATGAATAATTAATTATTGTGTTTATGGTAAATATTATTATTTTATTATGAATCCTTAATTTTTATGTTTATGGTAAATATTATTTTATTATGAATCATTAATTATTGTGTTTATGGTAAATATTTTTATTTTATCATGACTATTACTTATTGTGTTTATGGTAAATATTTTATTTTATTATGAATAATTAATTATTGTGTTTATAATAAATAATTTTCTTTTATTATGAATCATTAATTATTGTGTTTATGGTAATATTATAATTTTATTATGAATCAGTAATTATTATGTTATTTTTTTTTACTACATCAGGCTTGCACTAATTTGTTATGGCCAATAAATGAGCACATATTTTTAAACAAAATTTATACATAAAAAATGGTGCTAATGCACTTACTGATCCGCGCTATGTTTTTAAAATCATATTTCCACGTTTAATTAAAGTTTTAGGATATGTTTTTTTATTCAATTGTAAGGTTCAAGTACAGAATAAATACGAAACACCCTCCTCTCCCCATGTTAAGAATGGCTTTTTAAATAATAATGTTATTATTTCAGCACGGATCAATATGCGCATGAGTTCCAAAAAAGAAAGTGATCTTCATTCTAAAATCTAAAATATTGTATAAAACATTAAAAAAATAAATAAATAAAACGATATTTTTAGCCACATTATCGGTAAGTGTAGACAGAAAAAAATTTAAATATCGAAAAATCTGTTATAATAATAACTTAGAATTAAATTATTGTTTTCATGGAAAATATTATTAGTTTTTCATGAATCATAAATTATACTTAAATAAACAGATTTTGTACAACGTCAGATCGAAAAATATATTTTTAAGAGAATTCGTAGGAGATTCGTACTTTTTATTCACATCTGTTATATTTTTAGCTTGTTTATTGGATTGCAATAAAAATAAACTTTTAAAATGATTATTGTAAAAGTTATTTGATGTAATTTTTTAAAGTGTATAAAGAAAAAATAATAATTTACCTTTCATTGCTGCAGTAAAAACAAACAAACAAAAAACCGGATGACTTCGTTTTTCCTTTGTGTCCAAAGCAGAAAGTTTGTTTTGTTTGTTATGATTTCAGTAGTAATTTGATACAACTTTTGTTTTGTTTTTTCCAGTTATTTAACAAATAAAATATATGAAAATATGAAAGAATCCAAATTAAAAGTTGAAAAACAGGATTTAAACATGAAATTATTTACATAGAAAATCAACTGCTAAAGAACAATAATTTAGGTCATCGCTAAACGGTGTAATCATTATTTCGTCCCTCGTGTAAAAATGTCCGTTCATTAGTTAAACGTGTCGAATTGTTTTCTTATCAAGTTTATATTATTTTTGTCAATATTTAAAGCTTGCTGCGATTTATTTTGTGAATTTATATTTTGTAGATACAATTCTTTTTAAAAAAAGAAAACATAAAAACATTTTTTTAGACTTACTTTTTTGCAATAGTCGAAAGGTCCAAGATGAGTAGGAACTGCCAAACGAACGTGAAGAATTGTGAAAAAAGGAATGCATGATCAAGTGACGTCAAACTTGTGTTAACTGTACGACCTATGGAAAAGCAGAAGCGACTTAATGATTTTTTACAACCTTTGTTTATCTTCGTCAAACTACAATTAATATTTCATATTTGTTACAATTTTGTTAGGTTTTAAAATTTAAACAGTCTGATAATTAATAATATTATAAACATTTGTATATTAAATATGAAATACGGGTTCATTTGGTTAACTAACGGCTTCCATAATGTTGTTTGGTAAAAAAAGACAATCAGGATATCGTAATGGGTCTATCAAATGTGTAATTTTTGTGCAATAATGGTTTTAATCAGTATTAATCAGGGGATAAAGAGCCATGTTTATATTAAAACTTAAAACAAACAAAAAATTAAATACAATTAATTAAAAATCTATGTTGTAATGGAACATTTTGAAACACTGGAATTTTAATCGTTTTAATCTTTTAAAAATCAACAAATTTTAACGAATTTTCTTTTTTTTGGTAGTTCAACTGATAATAAAATATATTAATTAAAAAAAAACACGCTATAAAAAACACTAATATTTATATCAATTTATTAATTGAAAGTTCAAGGTAAGTTTCTGTTAAGTATGTGTGTATTTCCATTTAAAAAAATAAATATTTTTTTACTTATTTGAACTCTTATGTTTCATAATAAATAGAAAATTCGATTGATTTAAATATATTTTGTTCAAATTTCGAAAAAAATAAATAGGGGGGCACGCACTAAAAAAATATTTTCCCTCATATATTTTACTGAAACTGCATTTTTTATGTAATTTCATTCTAAAATGGATAAGCATCGAAAATTTCACAAAAATCTGACCATTAGTTATTTTTGCTAGATTTATTAAACACGGGTATGTTTTCCCGTTCAGAATGCTTACTACATTAGAGCGTTATTTTAAAGCGTCAATTATGTAAACGTGATTTTCGTCTCGCAATTTCATTATTTTTGTTCGATGAAACAAAAAATTAATTATTAATTTTTTCTTTTGCTCTTTTTCTTTTAAATGGTACAAAAGTTATCTTGATAATGTTAACTCATATTAAAGTTACATCGTGTTACATATAAGGGGGGGGGCAATTCTGTGGTGAATTTTGGAAGTGCCTAAAGATGAGAACATTAGTCTGAATAATCCAAATAATCCACATCTAAACATATTTCACATAAACAACTCAAATAAAAGTATTGAATTGTACAACAATAAAATCAATCAAATGACAAAACATAGATTTGAATCAAGAAAATAAATTATAACTATATGATTACATTATCAAACTTGCAACTTATTGTTATCAAACTCGATTCGATTAGAATTACAATTAAAACAACGCAATTCCTGTATGCCATGTTTCGCGTAATCATCCGTCTGCCGAGATAAACAGAGGCTTTACTTGTCATGAGTTGCACCTTCCCAGGCATTTACACGATCTTGGAAAGTGAAGTAACTAATTTCTGTTATATTATGAAGAAGCGTATGCTGGCGGGAAAGAACCAGAAAAACAAAAGTTAATTTCAATCGTTTATTTTTAAAACAAACTTCAGAAAAGCAGCATAAAATAAAATGTTCTTCAGTTCAACAGCAGTTTGTCCCTGATGTAAAGTTTATTGAATTTTAGCATAGTCTTTATCTGTCGATGGGAGCTGAACTGGAGACACTGATTAATGTGAGTTTGTCTATGGAAAGCATGCGCTGCCCGCCTGCAGATGGTCAATAATGAAGATCGAAATCTTTGACAATCATTGGTATGATCAATTGTGTCAAGAAATAAAATATTACATACTCTGCGGAACGCCTTTTTTATTTTTTCTGCATGCAAAAGTTTTATTTGTATAAAACAACTGATGATGTATAACAGCCAGAATTATATATATATATATATATATATATATATATATATATATATATATATATATATATATATATATAATATATTTTATGTATATGACGATTAAACTACACGGAATATATATATATATATATATATATATATATATATATATATATATATATATATATATATATGACTATTAAACTACGCAGAATATATATATATATATATATATATATATATATATATATATATATATATATATGTATATGACGATTAAACTACACGGAATATATATATATATATATATATATATATATATATATATATATATATATATGACGATTAAACTACACAGAATATATATATATATTATATATATATTATATATATATTATATATAATATATATATTATATATATAATATATATATTATATATATATTATATATATATTATATATATTATATATAATATATATATGATATATATAATATATATATAATATATATATAATATATATAATATATATATATATTCTGTGTAGTTTAATATATATATAATATATATAATATATATATATATATTCTGTGTAGTTTAATATATATATATATATATATATATATATATATATATATATATATATATATATATGACGATTAAACTACAAAGAATATTCCGCATATCGTCCATGCTAGGATTCGTTTGGCTTATGCGAAGAGTTGTGGTGTTCTCGCGTTTTTATATACGCACCGTCTTCTGAGTTTTTAGTTAGCCAATCAGCCTCCTAGTTTCCACTGCATTCCTCTTAATCATCCAATGGGCAGGCACTTACAGGACAAAGGCCCAGTTGACCTCATGGTCCAACCATTCCTTTGCGCTTTTTTAGTGGGAAGCGTAGATATCTAGTAAACTAACGCAAATAGGGAAGTCAAAAAACTTGGATAAATAGATGCCTCATGAATTAAACGATAACAAAACAAATCGTCATTTTGAGGTGTCTTCTATGCTTCTATGCAACAAAAAACGACGCATTTCTTGAATGCATTGTGACGCGTGATGAGAAGTACATCCTTTATGACAAACAGCGACGTTCGGCATAGATTCTGGCGAAGCTTCATAACACTTCATGAAACCGAAATTGCAGCAAAATAAGGTTATGGTCACTGTTTGGTGGTCTACAGCCGTCTCAACCATCTCAGCTTCTTGAATTTGGGTGAAATGATTACAGTGAAATACTGCCGACAAATTGATGAAATACACAAGAAGCTCCAACGTATGTGGCCAAGATTGGTCAATATCAATGATCTGTTTTCTATCTAATTGTTTCTCTGTCTAGCGAAGTATATAATAGTTTGCATCGTGAGAAACGATGAGTTGAGCGTCGAGCGAGATAATTTTTTGAAATAGTCAAAGAGTTATTTTAACGTTTTAAAAGGCAAATCAAACAATATCTCAACTATAAAAGGCAAATCAAACAATATCTAAACTATAAAAGGCAAATCAAACAATATCTAAACTATAAAAGGCAAATCAAACCATATCTAAACTATAAAAGGCAAATCAAACAGTATCTAAACTATAAAAGGAAAATCAAACAATATCTAAACTATAAAACGCAAATCAAAAGATATCTAAACTATAAAAGGCAAATCAAACAATATCTAAACTATAAAAGCAAATCAAACAATATCTTAACTATAAAAGGCAAATCAAACAGTATCTAAACTATAAAAGGCAAACCAAACAATATCTAAACTATAAAAAGCAAATCAAACAATATCTAAACTATAAAAGCAAATCAAACAATATCTAAACTATAAAAGGCAAATAAAACAATATCTAAACTATAAAAGGCAAATCAAACAATATCTAAACAATAAAAGGCAAATAAAACAATATCTAAACTATAAAAGGCAAATCAAACAATATCTAAACTATAAAAGAAAAATCAAACAATATCTAAACTATAAAAGGCAAATCAAACAATATCTAAACTATAAAAGGCAAATCAAACAATATCTTAACTATAAAAGGCAAATCAAACAGTATCTAAACTATAAAAGGCAAACCAAACAATATCTAAACTATAAAAAGCAAATCAAACAATATCGAAACTATAAAAGCAAATCAAACAATATCTAAACTATAAAAGGCAAATAAAACAATATCTAAACTATAAAAGGCAAACCAAACAATATCTAAACTATAAAAAGCAAATCAAACAATATCTAAACTATAAAAGCAAATCAAACAATATCTAAACTATAAAAGCAAATCAAACAATATCTAAACTATAAAAGGCAAATAAAACAATATCTAAACTATAAAAGGCAAATCAAACAATATCTAAACTATAAAAGCAAATCAAACAATATCTAAACTATAAAAGGCAAATCAAACAATATATAAACTATAAAAGGCAAATAAAACAATATCTAAACTATAAAAGGCAAATCAAACAATATCTAAACTATAAAAGACAAATCAAACAATATCTAAACTATAAAAGGCAAATCAAACAATATCTAAACTATAAAAGGCAAATCAAACAATATCTTTACTATAAAAGGCAAATCAAACAGTATCTAAACTATAAAAGGCAAACCAAACAATATCTAAACTATAAAAAGCAAATCAAACAATATCTAAACTATAAAAGCAAATCAAACACTATCTAAACTATAAAAGCAAATCAAACAATATCTAAACTATAAAAGGCAAATCAAACAATATCTAAACTATAAAAGCAAATCAAACAATATCTAAACTATAAAAGGCAAATCAAACAATATATAAACTATAAAAGGCAAATAAAACAATATCTAAACTATAAAAGGCAAATCAAACAATATCTAAACTATAAAAGGCAAATCAAACAATATCTAAACTATAAAAGGCAAATCAAACAATATCTAAACTATAAAAGGCAAATCAAACAATATATAAACTATAAAAGGCAAATAAAACAATATCTAAACTATAAAAGGCAAGTCAAACAATATCTAAACTATAAAAGCCAAATCAAACAATATCTCAACTATAAAAGGCAAATCAAACAATATCTCAACTATAAAAGGCAAATCAAACAATATCTAAACTATAAAAGGCAAATCAAACAATATCTAAACTATAAAAGGCAAATCAAACAATATCTTAACTATAAAAGGCAAGTAAAACAATATCTAAACTATAAAAGGCAAATCAAACAATATCTCAACTATAAATGGCAAATCAAACAATATCTAAACTATAAAAGGCAAATCAAACAATATCTCAACTATAAAAGGCAAATCAAACAATATCTAAACTATAAAAGGCAAATCAAACAATATCTAAACTATAAAAGGCAAATCAAACAATATCTCAACTATAAATGGCAAATCAAACAATATCTAAACTATAAAAGGCAAGTCAAACAATATCTTAACTATAAAAGTCAAATCAAACAATATCTAAACTATAGAAGGAAAATCAAACAATATCTAAACTATAAAAGGCAAGTCAATCAATATATAAACGATAAAAAGTTGTTAGATGAGTTTCTATCCAATGTGTAATCATATGGATAACTAATATTTCTTAACTGTAAAGACAAAAACAAACAACATATAATAGAGTTCATCTTACCACAGTTTTTATATATATTAATCTTGCAAAAATTTCGTATAGTTTTTTATATATTTTTCATTCGCACAGATGCCTTCATGACAATTTATTACTTGTAAGTTAACTTTATTTTCAAGTCATTCAAATATAAGAGTGAGTCAGACTAGCATATGCTTTTTTGCATTCAATCCAAACAATGCTTCGATTTGCGAGATCATTTTGTTTTAATTTTTTAAAAGATGTTGACATCGGAGATTGCTGTTGTTCAATATGTTATTGTAATTAATCAAATTAATGCTTAGATTTCTTTATCTTTTTTAAACAAATTACAATAATAATCTTTTTAAGTAACAAAAAATTTAGCATAGTTTTTTTACAAATATTTTTCATTAGTACAGTTGTCTTTATGACAATATATTACTTGCAAGTGTACGTTATTTTCAAGTTATTCAAATATAAGATTGAGTCAGACTAGTATATGCTTTTTTGTATGCAATCTAAACAATAGTGAGATTTATGGGATTATTTTGTTTTAATCAGCATTTGAAATGCTTTATTTTAAGCTGTTGACATCATGGATTGCTATTGTTCAATGTGTTAAGGTAATTAATCGAATCAATGCTTAGATTTCTCTATCCCTTTCAACAAACTACAATAATCCTGTTAATTAACAACTGATTCTTGATCCCAAAAGACTTCCTCCTGCATTCTGTCTGTTTTTAAGACGAGAATTGTTCATAGATGTTGTATAGAATCAGGCCAGGTAGAGGCATGCGTCGTATAATACTGGTATATATATATATATATATATATATATATATATATATATATATATATATATATATATATATATATATATATATATATATATTTAAATAAAGTGGGTTCAGAAATTCCAACGAAAGAAAGATGTATATTTAAATAAGGGAGTAGTCACCAACAATGTGTATTTTTTAACATTATTTTATTATTCCGTGTCTTACTTCTTCATTGAGAATTATGTTTGGGTCATTGTAATAATGTTTTTATGTCTTTGAAATCGTTTATACGCGCGTTTCAGACGTTCTGTGAAGCATCCTCGTCAGAAACTATTTTCAAATTCAACTAATTTCTGACGAGGACCCTTCATAGAACGTCTGAAACGCGCATAAAAACGATTTCAATGACTTAAAAATATTATTACAATAATCCAAATATAATTCTCACTGAAAAACCAAGACACGGAATAACAAAATAATGTTAAAAAATACACATTGTTGGTGACTACTCCCTTATTTAAATATATATATATATATATATATATACATATATATATATATATACATATATATATATATACATATATATATATACATATATATATATACACACACATATATATATATATATATACACATATATATATATATACACACACACACACATATATATATAGTGCATATGTACGTCTCAAGTTGTATAGCGTCTATATAACCACGTTCATGTTCATATGCCTATTGATATATGTGTGGCACTATTTCTCAGTGCCACGGTTTCTAACACACTCTACAGCATGGGCGAGTGGTGATTTGGTCATGGGCGTAGAGATACAAAGAAATTTATTCCCATATTCCCTTTCTAGAACTCTCTTTTTCTGTTTAGCTCGTCATGAGATGAGCACACATATTTCTATCTCTCCGTAAATGGGGGGGGGAGCATCCCCTCCCTCAATACTAGTAAGGGTATGTAAGTTAGTTTTGAAAAGCCTATTTCTTATGTTTAATTGTAAAACATTAACTATAATTTGTATATTGTATTGAAATATACTTTTTTTAAAATAAATAGTTAAGATTATACAATATATATTACAATTGTGTCGCGTGTCATTTTTTTGTGGCTGCCATAAATTCCTTCATTGAAGAACGAGTCAGCCCTGAGAAGAAAGATTCCAACCCGAATTCTAAGACATTTAGTATAACATGTGAAGCGAATAACACCTCAGTGACCGGCTGATCGTGTTATATATTTTCTTTTTGTTAGTATACAACTTCTGTGGTTTTCTGTGTATGGTGCATAAATATAGTAATCAGTACAAATACTGTATGCGAGACAGTTCTTTCAACATGACAGCTTTGCATGACACATCACAGAAAAGAGAAACATACCTTATCTACTTGTTCCTCACTTTCTTGCTGGTGTTCAACTTACAAGGACAAAATCTTCTGAAGTAAACAATTTCACACAAACGTATATTATTATAGCTTTATTCAATGCTGTTGACTTTTCTCTCAGATGCACTCAATCTTCATCATTTCTAGTTGGTCCACGGATCGCACAAACAAAATCTATATCAAAATTCTCTGACTCTGCAAACTCTGACTAATTCTCTGGGACTATATGATAACTCATTTCCTTGTTCACTCTCTTATGTCATAAACCAGGTAATCATATTGTTTATTGTAAACTGTATTTTTTTTCCAGTTTTAAAAACTATTTATAAAAATATTCTATTAATTTGCATCGAAATGTCCTTTAATTAAATTTCAACTGTTTTATTTGATTTTTTTACATTCTACTGCATCGAAACATTTCATAATAAATAACATTTCACAGAGTGTTGTTTCACTCTGGCAACATGGCGCATACCGGTAATATTTAATAGAATTGTCTGGTAGTGAGACAATTCATTCATCTGTATTGTTTAATAGAATTGGTTGGTAGTTAGACAATATTTTCATCTGTATTGTTTAATAGAATTGTTTGTTAGTGAGACAATATATTCATCTGTATTGTTTAATAGAATTGTTTGGTAGTCAGAAAATACATTCATTTGTATTAATAGAATGTTTGGTAGTGAGACAATACATTCATTTGTATTGTTTAATAGAATTGTTTGGTAGTGAGAAAATACATTAATTTGCATTGTTTAATAGAATTGTTTGGTAGTGAGAAAATACATTCATTTGTATTGTTTAATAGAATTGTTTGGTAGTGAGAAAATACATTCATTTGTATTGTTTGATAGAATTGTTTAGTAGTGAGACAATACATTCATTTGTATTGTTTAATAGAATTGTTTGGTAATGAGACAATATATTCATTTGTATTGTTTAATAGAATTGTTTGGTAGTGAGACAATACATTCATTTGTATTGTTTGATAGAATTGTTTGGTAGTGAGACAATACATTCATTTGTATTGTTTAATAGAATTGTTTGTTAGTGAGAAAATACATTCATTTGTATTGTTTAATAGAATTGTTTGGTAGTGAGAAAATACATTCATTTGTATTGTTTAATAGAATTGTTTGGTAGTGAGAAAATACATTCATTTGTATTGTTTAATAGAATTGTTTGTTAGTGAGACAATACATTCATCTGTATTGTTTAATAGAATTGTTTGGTAGTGAGACAATACATTCATTTGTATTGTTTAATAGAATTGTTTGGTAGTGAGACAATACATTCATTTGTATTGTTTAATAGAATTGTTTGTTAGTGAGAAAATACATTCATTTGTATTGTTTAATAGAATTGTTTGGTAGTGAGAAAATACATTCATTTGTATTGTTTGATATAATTGTTTGGTAGTGAGACAATACATTAATTTGTATTGTTTAATAGAATTGTTTGGTAGTGAGACAATACATTCATCTGTATTGTTTAATAGAATTGTTTGGTAGTGAGAAAATACCTTCATTTGTATTGTTTAATAGAATTGTTTGGTAGTGAGAAAATACATTCATTTGTATTGTTTGATAGAATTGTTTGGTAGTGAGAAAATACATTCATTTGTATTGTTTAATAGAATTGTTTGGTAGTGAGACAATACATTCATTTGTATTGTTTAATAGAATTGTTTGGTAATGAGACAATACATTCATGTGTATTGTTTAATAGAATTGTTTGGTAGTGAGAAAATACATTCATTTGTATTGTTTAATAGAATTGTTTGGTAGTGAGAAAATACATTCATTTGTATTGTTTAATAGAATTGTTTGGTAGTGAGACAATACATTCATCTGTATTGTTTAATAGAATTGTTTGGTAGTGAGACAATACATTCATGTGTATTTTTTAATAGAATTGTTTGATAGTGAGACAATACATTCATGTGTATTTTTTAATAGAATTGTTTGATAGTGAGACAATACATTCATTTGTATTGTTTAATAGAATTGTTTGGTAGTGAGAAAATACATTCATTTGTATTGTTTAATAGAATTGTTTGGTAGTGAGACAATATATTCATTTGCATTGTTTAATAGAATGTTTGGTAGTGAGACAATACATTCATTTGTATTGTTTAATATAATTGTTTGGTAGTGAGACAATACATTCATTTGTATTGTTTAATAGAATTGTTTGGTAGTGAGAAAATACATTCATTTGTATTGTTTGATAGAATTGTTTGTTAGTGATAAAATACATTCATTTGTATTGTTTAATAGAATTGTTTGGTAGTGAGAAAATACATTCATTTGTATTGTTTTATAGAATTGTTTGTTAGTGAGACAATACATTCATCTGTATTGTTTAATAGAATGTTTGGTAGTGAGAAAATACATTCATTTGTATTGTTTAATAGAATTTTTTGGTAGTGAGACAATATATTCATTTGTATTGTTTAATAGAATGTTTGGTAGTGAGACAATACATTCATTTGTATTGTTTAATATAATTGTTTGGTAGTGAGACAATACATTCATTTGTATTGTTTAATAGAATTGTTTGGTAGTGAGACAATACATTCATCTGTATTGTTTAAAAGAATTGTTTGGTAGTGAGACAATGCATTCATGTGTATTGTTTAATAGAATTGTTTGGTAGTGAGACAATATATTCATTTGTATTGTTTAATAGAATTGTTTGGTAGTGAGAAAATACATTCATTTGTATTGTTTGATAGAATTGTTTGGTAGTGAGACAATACATTCAGCTGTATTGTTTAATAGAATGTTTGGTAGTGATACAATACATTCATTGGTATTGTTTAATAGAATTGTTTGGTAGTGAGAAAATACATTCATTTGTATTGTTTGATAGAATTGTTTGGTAGTGAGGCAATATATTCATTTGTATTGTTTAATAGAATGTTTGGTAGTGAGACAATACATTCATTTGTATTGTTTAATAGAATTGTTTCGTAGTGAGAAAATACATTCATTTGTATTGTTTAATAGAATTGTTTGGTAGTGAGATAATACATTCATTTGTATTGTTTAATAGAATTGTTTGTTAGTGAGAAAATACATTCATTTGTATTGTTTAATAGAATGTTTGGTAGTGAGACAATACATTCATTTGTATTGTTTAATAGAATTGTTTGGTAATGAGACAATACATTCATTTGTATTGTTTAATAGAATTATTTGGTAGTGAGACAATACATTCATTTGTATTGTTTAATAGAATTGTTTGGTAGTGAGACAATACATTCATTTGTATTGTTTAATAGAATTCTTTGGTAGTGAGAAAATACATTCATTTGTATTGTTTAATAGAATTGTTTGGTAGTGAGACAATACATTCATTTGTATTGTTTGATAGAATTGTTTGGTAGTGAGACAATACATTCATTTGTATTGTTTAATAGAATTCTTTGGTAGTGAGAAAATACATTCATTTGTATTGTTTAATAGAATTGTTTGGTAGTGAGACAATACATTCATTTGTATTGTTTGATAGAATTGTTTGGTAGTGAGACAATACATTCATTTGTATTGTTTAATAGAATTCTTTGGTAGTGAGAAAATACATTCATTTGTATTGTTTAATAGAATTGTTTGGTAGTGAGACAATACATTCATTTGTATTGTTTGATAGAATTGTTTGGTAGTGAGACAATACATTCATTTGTATTGTTTAATAGAATGTTTGGTAGTGAGACAATACATTCATTTGTATTGTTTAATAGAATTGTTTGGTAGTGAGAAAATACATTCATTTGTATTGTTTAATAGAATGTTTGGTAGTGAGACAATACATTCATTTGTATTGTTTAATAGAATTGTTTGGTAGTGAGACAATACATTCATTGTTATTGTTTAATAGAATTGTTTGGTAGTGAGACAATACATTCATTTGTATTGTTTAATATAATTGTTTGTTAGTGAGAAAATACATTCATTTGTATTGTTTAATAGAATTGTTTGGTAGTGAGACAATACATTCATCTGTATTGTTTAATAGAATTGTTTGGTAGTGAGAAAATACATTCATTTGTATTGTTTAATAGAATTGTTTGGTAGTGAGACAATACATTCATTTGTATTGTTTAATAGAATTGTTTTGTAGTGAGAAAATACATTCATTTGTATTGTTTAATAGAATTGTTTTGTAGTGAGAAAATACATTCATTTGTATTGTTTAATAGAATTGTTTGTTAGTGAGACAATACATTCATTTGTATTGTTTAATAGAATTGTTTGGTAGTGAGAAAATACATTCATTTGTATTGTTTAATAGAATTGTTTGGTAGTGAGATAATACATTCATTTGTATTGTTTAATAGAATTGTTTGGTAGTGAGACAATACATTCATGTGTATTGTTTAATAGAATTGTTTGGTAGTGAGACAATACATTCATATGTATTGTTTAATAGAATTGTTTGGTAGTGAGAAAATACATTCATTTGTATTGTTTAATAGAATTGTTTGGTAGTGAGACAATGCATTCATGTGTATTGTTTAATAGAATTCTTTGGTAGTGAGACAATACATTCATGTGTATTGTTTAATAGAATTGTTTGGTAGTGAGACAATACATTCATTTGTATTGTTTAATAGAATTGTTTGGTAGTGAGACAATACATTCATTTGTATTGTTTAATAGAATTGTTTGGTAGTGAGACAATACATTCATGTGTATTGTTTAATAGAATTGTTTGGTAGTGAGACAATGCATTCATGTGTATTGTTTAATAGAATTGTTTGGTAGTGAGACAATACATTCATTTGTATTGTTTAATAGAATTGTTTGGTAGTGAGACAATACATTCATTTGTATTGTTTAATAGAATTGTTTGGTAGTGAGACAATACATTTATTTGTATTGTTTAATAGAATTGTTTGTTAGTGAGAAAATACATTCATTTGTATTGTTTAATAGAATTGTTTGGTAGTGAGACAATATATTGATTTGTATTGTTTAATAGAATTGTTTGGTAGTGAGACAATATATTCATTTGTATTGTTTAAAAGAATTGTTTGGTAGTGAGACAATACATTCATTTGTATTGTTTAATAGAATTGTTTGGTAGTGAGACAATATATGCATTTGTATTGTTTAATAGAATTGTTTGGTAGTGAGACAATATATTGATTTGTATTGTTTAATAGAATTGTTTGGTAGTGAGACAATATATTGATTTGTATTGTTTAATAGAATTGTTTGGTAGTGAGAAAATACATTCATTTGTATTGTTTAATAGAATTGTTTGGTAGTGAGACAATACATTCATTTGTATTGTTTAATAGAATTGTTTGGTAGTGAGACAATACATTCATTTGTATTGTTTAATAGAATTGTTTGGTAGTGAGACAATACATTCATTTGTATTGTGTAATAGAATTGTTTGGTAGTGAGAAAATACATTCATTTGTATTGTTTAATAGAATTGTTTGGTAGTGAGACAATATATTGATTTGTATTGTTTAATAGAATTGTTTGGTAGTGAGACAATACATTCATTTGTATTGTTTAATAGAATTGTTTGGTAGTGAGACAATACATTCATGTGTATTGTTTAATAGAATTGTTTGGTAGTGAGACAATACATTCATTTGTATTGTTTAATAGAATTGTTTGTTAGTGAGAAAATACATTCATTTGTATTGTTTAATAGAATTGTTTGGTAGTGAGACAATACATTCATTTGTATTGTTTAATAGAATTGTTTGTTAGTGAGAAAATACATTCATTTGTATTGTTTAATAGAATTGTTTGGTAGTGAGACAATATATTGATTTGTATTGTTTAATAGAATTGTTTGGTAGTGAGACAATACATTCATTTGTATTGTTTAATAGAATTGTTTGGTAGTGAGACAATATATGCATTTTTATTGTTTAATAGAATTGTTTGTTAGTGAGAAAATACATTCATTTGTATTGTTTAATAGAATTGTTTGGTAGTGAGACAATATATTCATTTGTATTGTTTAATAGAATTGTTTGGTAGTGAGACAATACATTCATTTGTATTGTTTAATAGAATTGTTTGGTAGTGAGACAATATATTCATTTGTATTGTTTAATAGAATTGTTTGGTAGTGAGACAATACATTCATTTGTATTGTTTAATAGAATTGTTTGGTAGTGACACAATATATTCATTTGTATTGTTTAATAGAATTGTTTGGTAGTGAGACAATACATTCATATGTATTGTTTAATAGAATTGTTTGGTAGTGAGACAATACATTCATTTGTATTGTTTAATAGAATTGTTTGGTAGTGAGACAATACATTCATTTGTATTGTTTAATAGAATTGTTTGGTAGTGAGACAATACATTCATTTGTATTGTTTAATAGAATTGTTTGGTAGTGAGACAATACATTCATTTGTATTGTTTAATAGAATTGTTTGGTAGTGAGACAATACATTCATTTGTATTGTTTAATAGAATTGTTTGGTAGTGAGACAATACATTCATTTGTATTGTTTAATAGAATTGTTTGGTAGTGAGACAATACATTCATTTGTATTGTTTAATAGAATTGTTTGTTAGTGAGAAAATACATTCATTTGTATTGTTTAATAGAATTGTTTGGTAGTGAGACAATACATTCATTTGTATTGTTTAATAGAATTGTTTGTTAGTGAGAAAATACATTCATTTGTATTGTTTAATAGAATTGTTTGGTAGTGAGACAATATATTGATTTGTATTGTTTAATAGAATTGTTTGGTAGTGAGACAATACATTTATTTGTATTGTTTAATAGAATTGTTTGGTAGTGAGACAATATATTCATTTGTATTGTTTAATAGAATTGTTTGGTAGTGAGACAATACATTCATTTGTATTGTTTAATAGAATTGTTTGGTAGTGAGACAATACATTCATATGTATTGTTTAATAGAATTGTTTGGTAGTGAGACAATACATTCATTTGTATTGTTTAATAGAATTGTTTGGTAGTGAGACAATACATTCATTTGTATTGTTTAATAGAATTGTTTGGTAGTGAGACAATACATTCATTTGTATTGTTTAATAGAATTGTTTGGTAGTGAGACAATACATTCATTTGTATTGTTTAATAGAATTGTTTGATAGTGAGACAATACATTCATTTGTATTGTTTAATAGAATTGTTTGTTAGTGAGAAAATACATTCATTTGTATTGTTTAATAGAATTGTTTGATAGTGAGACAATATATTCATTTGTATTGTTTAATAGAATTGTTTGGTAGTGAGACAATATATTCATCTGTATTGTTTAAGAGAATTGTTTGTTAGTGAGACAATATATTCATGTGCATTGTTTAATAGAATTGTTTGGTAGTCAGAAAATACATTCATTTGTATTAATAGAATGTTTGGTAGTGAGAAAATACATTCATTTGTATTGTTTAATAGAATTGTTTTGTAGGGAGACAATACATTCATTTGTATTGTTTAATAGAATTGTTTGGTAGTGAGACAGTACATTCATTTGTATTGTTTAATAGAATTGCTTATTAGTGAGAAATGTAATCTCTCACTGTTACGATGAGGGTTGTGTTGTCATTCAGTGGTCCTGCTTATGTATCCGGCATATCAATCAACAAATTGTGGTATAATGTATATGGAATGATGCTTGTGTCTTCATTGGGAAATGTCGTAAGTATTCCATGGAAGGATTTTGTCATACTTGAAATCAATCATCTCTTCACAAATCTTCCAATACAAACTTTAATGGAAAACAGTGTAAACAGCATCTGCCAATAGGATTGGGCAGCTACACACATAAATTAACTTGGATCCTCAATCTTTGCATTGCCTGATCTTCATTGGCTAAAAATATTGTTTCCTCCTCATCAAGTGAAAGTCTTCCACTTTTTAACCGTTTTAAGTATAGCATCCTGTCATATATTATTCTTTATTATGCTAAATATTCTTGGTCATGCTCTCCATGAACTTTCCAACTCTGTTGTTTTGTTTCTGTCTTTGTTATCTTGTGTTTATTTCTGTTCTTTTTCTCTTGCTGTTGAAGTATAGTATATGTCCTAAATATTCTTGGTTTATCATATAACTCTACAGTACGTTTTCAGTAAAACTTTCTGATTGATATTTCATCCTAAACCATTTCCATATCTGTTGTGCTTTTTATGTACTGCCCATCTTTACTGGTTTCATATGAATATCGTTTAATTGAGACATTCACTCAATTCTTTTCGTAGTAAACATGCTTTGAAAGAACACAGGCCAAAACCCCCTCGGGGGTCTGGCTGACAAGATCAAAGTGTAGTATCTCTCGGGAGCAGGATCCCCCTTTCCCTCCCCCCCCTCTCTCTTCACATTAAAAAACGGCCTTGTGCCTAATTTGCTCAGTGGGGAAGCAAATAAATACAACATGCTTTGAAAGAACATGGCTTTTGTCAATTGTTACTTATTTTTGCAATATTTTATTTACGAGAAATCACAACTATTTTATCCCCCCCCCCTCTTCGCTGGAGCTACTTTTTTATTGTTTTGTGCTTTTGTCACCTGTTTTTCGCAATTTGATATTTCCGGGATTAAAACCACGTATATTCAAAGTGTAGAGTTTTCATATAATTCACTTTATTTTTTAGAAAAAGAATATGCGCACATTTTGCTTTTTGATTTCATTACATTGTACCCGTTTTTCACAACAGTTTAATATTTCAGGAGTTGTATCAGGTAATGTTTTATGCAAAACATTCTCTTCTTAGTTTAGTTACTCCAACCAAGAGATCTTTTTAGGATTTTAACTGTCCCTGTAAGTACCATTGTTTGTATTTCTCTCGCACTTGGTTCCCTGGGTATATTCGCCAGATAGTTTATGAAATTATTTTGCTGTTAAAATAACTGAAATGATTGCGATGTAAAGATTCCAGTTTCTTTTCATGTCGTATATAGGTCATTTGGTTTTCACCCTCTCCATTCTGTTAAGGCCAGAACCATTAAGGACACTTACTTTAAATGGATATGCCCCCTCTTGTCCTATATAACAATGTCAGGCTAAATAGCCACGTTTTCCAGGTATGTAGCTGTAAAACGTTTGTAATCAGAGTGGATGGTGTATGAGTTATTCCAACTGTCCTTTCTGGTACATTTGATACCTAGACGTTCTACTACATTTGCTATTCATGTTTTAAGAGATTTTTAGTAGAAATATTAACACACTCTATTGTGTCGCATTGTATGCCATCGCCCAACAGGACTTTACAACTGGATGTCAGGTCGCTCACACGATTTAATTCTTTGGGAAAGAGCGGGCACTTGTTATTGTATAGTGATTTCTTATGTGTGCCAGTAAATTTTATTTTTAGAGCAAGTATATTCATAGTTTTCAAGAATGCGTCTTTTCCTTAGTGTGCGTTTTCATATTTAACATAAACGATGAATATCCACAAACTTAACAAGTCTGTAGCTTTTTCCCAGTGTGAGTTCTCATATGTCTCAATAAAGATGATTTCTCAGCACAAGAATATTCACACACTTCACAAGAATATGGCTTTTCACTCTTTTTTTTAAAACTTTTTCTTCTAGGGGGTGGGACATCCAACCAGATGTCTGACATTTACCCCTATTTTAGTGAGTCCAACCAAGAGATCTTTTCAGGATTCTAGCCAGAGTGCGTTCTCATATGTGCAATCAACGATGATTTTAAGGAAAAAGAATATCCACACACTTCACAAGTATGTAGTTTTTTCTCAGTGTGAGTTCTCATATGTCTCACTAAACATGATTTATAAGAAGAAGTATATTTACACACTTTACAAGAATATGGCTTTTCCCCAGTGTGAATCCTAATATGATTTACTAACTTTGATCTTTCAGAACAAGAATATCCGCACACTTCACAAGAATGTGGCTTTTCCCCGGTGTGAGTTCTTATATGTGTCACTAAATTTGATTTTTCAGAAAAAGAAAAGCCGCATACTTCACAAGTATGTGGCTTTTCCCCAGTGTGAATTCTCATATGTTTGACTAAATTTGGTTTTTCGGAACAAGAATATCCACACACTACACAAGAATGTTGCTTTTCTCCGGTGTGACTTCTAATATGTCTCACTAAAGATGATTTTTGAGAACAAGAATACCCACACACTTCACAAGAATATGGCTTTTCCCCAGTGTGAGTCCTAATATGTATTTCTAACTTCGATTTGTGAGAAGAGGAAAAATCACACACTTCACAACAATATGGCTTTTTGACAGTATTATTACTCATTTTCTCACTATCGTTTATTCATTAAAACTCTTTACAAGACTTTCGCTTTTCTTAAGTGTGTATCATATGTTAGTACCCAAGAATATTCTACACATATTGTAAGAACGTTGTTTTTTTATTCAATTTTCTTATTAATTTTTTCAAGTGGAAGATGGAGCAGCCTACCAGATGCCACACATTTTATTTTATTAATTCCAACTGAGAGACTTTTTCAAACTGCTACTTCAAAGATTTTTGCATTCAGAAGGTGTTACTTTTCTTTGAATTTTTTCTTAGTTCTCTTATTTCCAATACTGTAGAAAATATTGTCTTTTAAAAATCATATATTTTTTATAGTTTCCAATACTGTAGAAAATATTCTCTTTTTAAAAGCCATATATTATTTTATAGTTTCCAATACTGTAGAAAATATTGTTTTTAAAGCCATATATTTTTTATAGTTTCCAGTAGTGTAGAAAATTTTGTCTTTTTAAAAGCCACAAACTTTGTTTTTTTATAGTTTCCAGTAGTGTAGAAAATATTGTCTTTTTAAAAGCCACAAACTTCTTTTTTATAGTTTCCAGTACTGTAGAAAATATTGTCTTTTTAAAAGCCATATACTTTTTATAGTCTCCAGTAGTGTAAAAAATATTGTCCTTTTAAAAGTTATATATTTTTTACAGTTTCCACTACTGTAGAAAATATTGTTTTTAAAAGACATATACTTTTTATAGTTTCCCGTAGTGTACCAAATATTGTCTTTTAAAAACCATATACTTTTTATAGTTTCCAGTAGTGTAGAAAATATTGTCTTTTTAAAAGCCATATATTTTTTATAGTTTCCAATACTGTAGAAAATATTGTATTTTAAAAAACCATATACTTTTTATAGTTTCCAGTAGTGTAGAAAATATTGTCTTTTTAAAAGTCATATACTTTTTATAGTTTCCAGTAGTTTAGAAAATATTGTCTTTTTAAAAGGAATATGCTTTTTATAGTTCCCGGTACTGTAGAAAATATTGTCTTTTTAAAAGCCATATATTATTTTATAGTTTCCAATACTGTAGAAAATATTGTTTTTAAAGCCATATATTTTTTATAGTTTCCAGTACTGTAGAAAATATTGTCTTTTTAAAAGTCATATTTTTTTTATAGTTTCCAGTAGTGTAGAAAATATTGTCTTTTTAAAAGCCATATATTTTTATATAGTTTCCAATACTGTAGAAAATATTGTCTTTTTAAAAGTCATATAGGTTTTTATAGTTTCCAGTAGTGTAAAAAATATTGTTTTTTAAAAAACCATATACTTTTTATAGTTTCCAGTAGTTTAGAAAATATTGTCTTTTTAAAAGCCATATATTTTTTATAGTTTCCAGTAGTGTAGAAAATATTGTCTTTTTAAAAGGAATATACTTTTTATAGTTCCCGGTACTGTAGAAAATATTGTCTTTTTAAAAACATTATACTTTTTATAGTTTCCAGTAGTGTAGAAAATATTGTCTTTTTAAAAGCCTCAATTTTTAATCGATCTCTTATTACCTTTAAATGTATTTGAATATTAAACACATAGTTCACAACAAAATATATTACCTTTTACATGTGTCATGATATCGCACGTTACCAAAAATAAGAAAAATAATAATGTCAATATAAGAAATTTTCCCACATGCTGCCGCAGTCCTCCAATTAAAGTAATGTTTGTAATGTTTAAGGAAATACTCCCTTTAAATTGAATAGTAACGCTCAATCAGGAACATCTGTAAAAATATAAAATAGTTCTATATTTTTAATATTCGCATATTAGTATGCTCTTCACTTTTGTCAATATTATTGGATTAAACTTACAACTTCTACATTCATTTAATATAAATAATATGAGACATGTTAGAAAAAGGACCAAATATTTTCTACCTTGACACCGAGCAAGTTGATGCAGCTTTTGTTTAAGATTTAGATGAAATTATATCTAACATTGCTAGTGAGAAATTAATTGTTTAAACTTATATATAAAATACTACAATATAAAGTACAATATATATATATATATATATATATATATATATATATATATATATATATATATCATCCACATGCAGTACTGTTTTGCTGTTTAACAGCTCATCAGTGCGGCTAGACAGGCAACTGCCTCAAGCCAGGATCGAAACCCGTTGTCTCATTTTGACTGAAAGATAGCAATTTCCTACATGTTATCTGCTTGTCTGACTAATGACATGCAGTACTTTTTATTTATGTGTACGGACGCCGGGCTACTACTCTCTTAGTAATAGTAATTCTCGTAAATAGTAGTTCTTCACATCCAGATTTTAATACGTTTTGTTTGGAGTAAAATTAACAGAAACACCGTTTTGAATGTTTTATCTATAAATATCTGTTCACGCCTAAT
Organism: Euprymna scolopes; assembly: GCF_053919585.1. Taxonomy (NCBI): domain Eukaryota; kingdom Metazoa; phylum Mollusca; class Cephalopoda; order Sepiida; family Sepiolidae; genus Euprymna; species Euprymna scolopes. Next base: position 179,555,790 of record NC_136527.1, read on the forward strand.
CATATGAACGTGAAGTTTTTAAATCAGATGCGTTTAACTTATAAACATGTTTAATGTTAGTTGTGTAAACATTGGTAAGATTAAATATTTAAAATTCTATGAAAAGATTATAACATTTATATTCAATTATTTTTTAAGTATTCAATACAACGGCTTGATTGATGCTGTCATTTTCTTTCCTTGTGACACCTATATTTTCTATTTATATATTTAAAATCCTATTACTGAAAATTACTGTTTTATAGAAGTAATATCCAGCTTATCTCCAATTCAGCTTAACATTAAATTATTTGTAAACTATAATCGTTTACCTTATTAGACTGTTAATACTTTATCTTTAATGATCTTATTTCTATTATTTAAAGAATATAATTTTTTGTATATATTTCTTAGATGATTGTAAAAATGTACTATTATCTTAAAAATATGTTTTTCATATATTTCTAAATTGATTATAACAATGTACTAGTATCTTAAAAATACTTTTTCATATATTTCTTAGACGATTGTAACAATGTATTTTTATCTTAAAATATTTTTGTCATATATTTCTTAGACGATTGTATTACTAACTTAAAATATTTTTGTCATATCTTTCTAAGTTGATTGTAACAATCTATTCTATTTATTTGGTTTTTAGAATCTATGTCAACAGAATTGATTAAAGTAAGAGTAAGTCAGCTTGTTTATATGAAAGTCACTGCATAAAAAGCACAAAACGTCTTGATATAAGTAATAAAAACTAAAGTTAGTTACAGCAATGGCAGCTGATGCCTTTTTATCTTAGTCTAGAAAAGACGAAGGTAAAAAGTAAGAAAATCAGAGTAAGAATAGAATTCCACATAGGATACAAGAATATGATTGTGTTTTATGACGATTGTATTATGATTAGCAAAACGATGAAAAGTCATGGTAGGCGCATGTGCTCTGAATGCCATTTAAGTTTGGAAGATCAACTACTCTTGTGATACACCACGCAGTTGATTGACAGTCTACTCACAGTTTACTCCATTCTCAATTGGTCTATGGATCTGTGATCTCAAAAGGTAAAAGATAACTAAATAGCGACTAAAAGAGTGGATTATGTGATTCAACTTTTTCTAGTGACATTTCTTCCTTAGGTTCAACAGTTTGAAGGTTTTTACAACTAATGTTTATAAAGCATGTATATGGACAATGTATTGAGATAGTTCTGATTTGCTGCTAACAATTTTTCAAGTAGTTTATCAGATGTTGGCTTAAGTCGTATGACGTCATAATAATTCCCCCCACTTTTTATCCGTGCATCAACCTAAACGTAGATTCTATGAACAAAGTTTTTTTTCTTAGAACTGCAAACTTGTGGAACTCCCTAACTATAATATAATTCCATTTACCTGCTTTCCGGCTGACTATGATATGGTCGTCTTCAAGTCTAATGTAAACAAGTTCTTGATGGGCTGTTCGCCTTAAGTAATCGAATTTACCAAATTTTCACTATTAACAATTATTACGTCATTGTCCCACTGATCACTGTATACTTATTAACCCTTATTCTTGAGTGGCCTCTGGGCCTTGATAAGTGCTGACTCCTTTGTAAAAAAATCATCATTGAAATATGAGTTGTTCAGAGGAAATGTAAACATTATGTGTAAAGAGTGTGTACCACTTCACCTGATAAATCGACTTGCTCTTAAATTGAGATGGGATTGAGTGATTGGCGAATACCAGAGCATAAAGATTTTACAGACATATTTTGTCTGATCCATCAACCCTAATCTGACAGGAACAGTTTTGACAACTCGGTTATTTATGTCTCATCAACACTTGTTTAGGCATTGTATCAACAGCTTTTAATGTTTATGTAATAATAATAAAGTATTCTATCAACACCTTTTAATGTTTATGTAATAATAATAAAGTATTGTATCAACACCTTTTAATGTTTACGAAATAATAATAAAATATGTATCAACACCTTTTAATGTTTACATAATAATAAATAAAATGTTTATGTAATAATAATAAATATAGAGTGTTAATTGGATTAGACAGAGTTGCAAAACAATTTTGAGGAGCTGTTATTTTATAAGTGGTTTATATAATGCTTTGAAGTTCTGTAATTATTCAATTCCTATATAAATACAACATAAAATGAGCACCTACTTCATCGCCAGTTGGCAGTCAATCAGACATATAATCGGTCATAGTTTTCAATCTTTGCAACAATTATTGGGGAGGTGCCCATGTATGTTTTAGCCTTCTTCATTTCTTAAGGAGGGATAAGAGTTCATGTGTTATTAACTATTTTGCATTTCAACCTACCAATTTAATAAATAAAAACACCATGAAATATTGTTGTTGGCTTTCTTATATTTTAATATTCAAATTCATATTTGATATAAAGACAGCGTCATCTTATTTTTTGTTTGTTTTATATAAAAATGAGAATGGGGGTATTTTTTTTAAATTTCAATTTTAATTTCAAAGAGTGGGCTTTTTTACTCATACATTCTATTCATTGTTCTGTTTTAAAAAAAAAAACACCCTCATTATTAATTACTAGCCTGGGTGCCCAGTGTTGCCTGGGGTTTTCAACGTGTGTTTTGAGCAAAAAAAAGTGGTAGTAGGCAGGCAAGCTAAAACTTGCGGCCCGTAAAGGCAAAAAAGAAAATGAAAGAATATCTGACGTCTTAACACTACTCCATTACATGAGCGGAAGTTCAGAAAGTTAAAATTATGCAAAGTCAATCCAACCGATATGATGGATTGCAAAAGTGACTCGCAAAAAAATCGATCCGTCTTTGTAGAAAACTGCCCAGTTGAGAACGAAGGAATTAATGAATTAGACCAATTTTTCGATATTTGTTGTCCGAGATATCAAGCTTCACAATGATACCGATCTCGTGAAAATGAGTCGGCTCTGACAAAAGTTTTAGGCATACAAATATACATGCACACATTTAAACAAACAGGTGAGATTTATAGTATAGATAACACTATTACTTAGAAAGCTATTCTTAACATGGGGAGGGGAGTCCTAGCTAAATAATTTGTACATTTATCAAACAATTTAATTAATAAAAAAGTACATTTTGTAGTCAACACAAAAAACGAAAAACTGGGCAACACAAAAAACGAAAAACTGGGCAAACAATAAATATATAGCAAATGATTGTTATTAAAGGCAACATAATAAACTCTTCTACCTACTTGGATGAGATTTGTGTGTTTTAACTTATTTTTAAGCGTTGATTTACTTTTAAAAAAATCTGTACCGTGTCTTATGTTAGAAGAAATAAAAAGGGGTGATATAAAACAGGCATCTAAGATGTCACGATAATCGCTTAAAAATCGATAATTAAATAAAGTACTGGTAGAAAACCACAAAATTAACACTTTTGAAAAGTCTTGTTATGCCCAACGATTTTTTACGATATCTTTGGTTAAATAATTTGTTAATAATAACTATTTGAAAAAAATAAAAACAAAATCTATTTGAAAAAAAATAACAACACAAAAAAACGTAAGAAAGCAAATAGATAAATAAATACAATAAAAAAAAATGATATGAGCCACCCATCTCTTTCCCATTCAACCAGAAATTGAAAACTGCAAATGATTACAGGTATTATTGCCTGCTAACTGTTCATTAAATCGATGCTTATTTTATGTTAAATTTATATAGAAAAGTGATTCCACGTCCTAAAATCTTAAATATTTATTATTATTTGTTGTGTCTTTGAACGATATTTTTTTTTAATTGTTGAAACGTAATAGTCAAAATACTTAAATTTTTATTTTATTTATTTTTTAGAGAGTAAACAACGCTGGGTTACATTGTAAAGATTTACAAATATATTTTTCTACATAAAGTTACTGATAATTAATGATGGCCAATAAATATTTGATCATTTTATGTAAACTTTATAAAAGAAAGTGATCCCCATTCTAAAATTTTAAATATGGGATAAAACATACAAAATAAAACGAAACTCTCTAGCGACATAATAGATAAGTGTAGACAGAAAAAAAATGATGTTAAAATAATTAGGTACTTGTGCACTTATGTTACCATGCTGAAATAACAACCTTATTATTCAGAAAGTCATTCTTAACATGGAGAGAGCGTTTTGTAACTTTTCTGTACTTCCACCTAATAATTTAATAAAAATACGATCTGGTAAAATTCGAATTTAACTTAAAAATACGATTTTAAAAAATAGAACACAACCATAAGTGGATAATCATTTAACAATTAAATACCGGAAATTATTATTATTATTATTATTATTATTATTATTATTATTATTATTATTATCATCATCATCATTATCATCATTATCATTATTATTATCATCATTATTATCATTATCATTATTATTATTATTATTATTTATTTCATGATTAGTTTTATTCGAATTGTGTTTACGGTTCTCAGAAATCATACAAGTATTTTCTTTGTAAGAATAGATTTTTAGAGAAAAAAAAAGAATAGATGATTTTGTATTACTGTACACATAGATTCGAAAACGTTGTCAACCAACAAATATATAACAAATAAATGTTATCAAAGGCAAGATAAGTTACTTTTCTACCTAACTGGATACTTTTCTAGTGTTTTAATTTAATGTAACATGTTTATTCAGGTCGAAAAACATACAGTGTTTACCGATTCATTGGAAAATTTTAAATGACGTGCGACTCGGTCTTTCACACGGTAAGTTTGAGAAAAGGAGTTAAAAATAAAAAAAATAGACAAAATACTGTTAGAAACTCGCTCAATATATGTTACCGTGACATAGGCTGACATATATTCGGTGGGTTTTAACAGTATTTTGTATATATTTTTTTTAATTTTTAACTCCTTTTCTCAAACTTACCGTGTGTAAGAGAGAGTCGGAAACCATTTAAAATTTTCCAATACATCGGTAAACATTGTTTTTCGCGCTGAATAAACATGTTAAATTAAATAAAAACACTAGAAAATTATCCAACTAGGTAGAAAAGTAACTTATCTTGCCTTTGATAACATTTATTTGTTATATATTTGTTTTTTGACAACTTTTTCGAATCTATGCGTACAGTAATACAAATAAAAAAAAAACAAAAAAAAAACACACTCATCTTTTATCCCAGGAACTAAACCAAATAAATTGGAAAATCACACTTTATATTCACGTTTCTTATAAATCATATAGAATCAATATTTTTATTGCATTGCAAAAAAAAAAAAAAAATGAAATGAATAAACATAATTCAATATTTAAGGTTATTTAAAAAATCGGATTAGAAATGTAAACAAAAAATATTTTAAAACTTACCTTTCATTCCAGTTTCAATACGAAAAAAAAAAATCGGGTTGAATTCTTTGTTCTTGTTTGTTCAAAACAGAAAATTTGTTAGGATTTCTTTAGTAAATTGATACAACTTTTGTTTTGTGTGTCCAATTCTTTAATAAATAAAATATGTGAAAATATAAAAGAATCAAAATTAAAAGATGAAAACACGATTTAAACATGAAATTATTTAAATAGAAAATCAACTGCAAAAGAACAAAGAAGTTAAGGTCATCGTAAGAACACGGTGACATCATTATTTCGTTCCTCGTGTAAAAATGTCTGTTTATTATTAAAACGTATCGAATTGTTTTCCTATCAAGTTCAGATTATATTTGTCAATGTTTAAAGCTTGTTTTCGATATCTTTTATAAATTTCTCTTTTGTATGTCTAATTCATTAAAAATTTAAATATATGAAAACATAAAAATTTAAAATATATGAAAACATAAAAATTAAAATATATAAAACATAAAAATTAAAATATATAAAAACATAAAAATTCAATTATATGAAAACATAAAAATTAAAATATATGAAAACATAAAAATCAGTAAAAACTGAACATTTCATTATTATTTTGATTAGTCAAACTACCGTTAACATCCAAAATGAGAATAGTAGTCTAAATAATTCAATATATAATATAATATAATATAATATAATATAATCCTTATAATAAAAACAACAACAAAAAACGCGAAGTTAGTAAAATTACAAGAATATACAAAAAAAAACAAAAAAAAAAAAACACGAAGTTAGTTAAATTACAAAAATAGATTTGGACCAAGAAAGTAAACTATAATCATTACATTATGAAACTTGAAACTGATTCGGTTGAACTTAAGATTTCCGCTCAACAAATTTCACAGTAACATTTATTGAGTAGTTTTCTACCAATATTTTGTTTTATTTCTTATTTTGAAGCGATTATCGAGTCTTCAAAGACATTGCGGTAAGCTTTCCTTGTTCTCCAACAGCGTTCAACATTACATGTTTTTCGCCTTCGGGACAAGCTCACAGTGTAGTATATGTTCTTCAGATGCTGCACTTCAATTTCTTGTTCTCTGTCAGTGGAGGAGAAATCCTTCACGACTGAGGCAATTTTTATTTTTGTTCCTTTTCTCCACGTTAAAAAAAACAACCTTGGTGTCTAACTCTGTCCCATGGCGAGGCATTGTAAATATGAACATTATACATTAACTAAAAACACTGCAAACGTATCCATTTACTAGCAAAGATATCCGCGCTTCTTCTTCGCATGGGACTTTGCTGCGCACTCGCCCTTCCCCCGCCGACCTCCCCCCAATGTAAACAAAATGTTTGTTTTTTTGGTGGGGGTGAACGATAGCTTTTGTAAATTTCTATTTTGTATGTCTAATTCATTAAAATTAAAATATACGCCAATTATGTGAACACAAATTTCGTCTCGCAATTTCATTAGTTTCGTACGATGAAAATTTTATTAAAATTATTACTGGTTTATTTTGCTCTTCTTTTAAATGGTACAAAAGTTATATTGATAATATTAAATCAAAATAAAGTTACATCGTTTTACATATAGGGGGGGTAATTCTGTGGTGACTTTAGGTAGTGCCTAGTGATATCATATATGGCAAAAAAAATTATATTTTATATTAAATAAATTATGAAGAAAATCTGTTTCGCAGGCAATTAAATACACTTGCTATGGTATAATTACAATAAATCCTGGTCAATTTTATAAACAAAAAAGAAGCAAATAATGTATGGGATGATGGATTTTGACACATGGAAAATTGGACTTGTGTCTGACTAACTCTGTCCTTGTGGGTATGCAAGTAAATGAGGACATTAGTTTTAATTATTTATCTCTAACCCCATACCCCTCTTCTCCCGGGCATCGGCGTTGAAAATAAGGGGAAATTATGTATTCTGGAGCAGAAGTTCTTCAAACAAAAAAAATAACTTATGAATTATATCGGCGTACTTATAGTTTAAATGAGCAAAGAAAACAACGGTATATATGAATAATCAGAGGGAGAAAGAGGAAGGATAAAGAATGAAAAAAAGATATATTAGGTAAATGAGGGAGAGAGAAAGGAGAAATTAAAGAAGGGGTGAACGCGAATGTGATGGAGCAATAGCGTAAATATGAATAATCACCCTTGAAAATTCCTTTAAAATTACCAATTAATTAGGTTTTCTGCGGGATAAAAACGAAAATGACGTTTGAAATTACGGCAAATGAGTAGTTTCCAAGATATGAAGAAATGTTAGTTTTTAAAAAGTGGGGGATCACTTTTCTATAATAATGTAACGTAAAATGAGCACCCACTTTGTGATTACCACATGATGAGAGGTGGATGACAAAGGAAGAAATAAACAGATGCGGAGGAAAAAATCGAACAAAAAAAACGAGGGGTTGAGAAATGGGTGGAATGGAGAATAGTTGTAAGAGAATTAGAATAAATGAGGGATTTGGGAGTGAGTGGAAGGAAGAGTAGTCTCAAGGAAGAGAGAATGAGATTAGGAGAGAGGCAGAATTAGAAAAGTGAGAGGGGGAAAGAGAGAGGGATAAAGATAGAATGAAAAAAGATATATTAGGTAAATGAGAGAGAGATAGAGAGAGAGATAGATAGAGAGAGAGAGAGAGAAAGAGAGAGAGAGAAAGAAAGGAGAAATAGAAGAAGGGGTGAAGCAACAGAGGAAGACAGAGATTTCGAAAAAAAAAGTAAGTAACAGATCAAGCGCGGTAGAGAGTAAGGATATATATATATATATATATATATATATATATATATATATATATATATATATATTATTATTATTATTATTATTATTATTATTATTATCATCATTGATAGAATTGTTTAAACAAAACCCAGATGTGTCAACCAAAGAGTGTTCAATGTTTAGACAGAGCAATATGAGTATGACATATATATATATATATATATATATATATATATATATATATATATATATATATATATATATATATATATATATATATATATATATATATATATATATATATATATATACAGAGAGAGAGAGAGAGAGAGAGGAGTAGTAGGAAAAGATATATTGAGAAAAATAGGGGAAAATCTTTTAGGTGAAATTATCTATACCAGCATGAATAACATCTAATGTCATTTTATCTCCGCATTTGTTCAATTTTATTTTAAGAACTTTAATATTTTTACAAGAAGTAAACAAGGATTCACTCTCCATGATTGACCACAAAGAATAATCAAGAACGTTAAGATCACGTGATGAGGTCATTCTTGTTTGCTGATCCAGGACTAAAGTTGTCTGTGTTACTTAAGCGGTTTCGCACCATCTTGCAATCAGCAAATACAGAATTATACAATCGGGTCAATTCACTTTTAAAAATGTCCTCAATGTAACGTTCTTTGTTAAGAACAAGAAAAAATAGTCTATTGGCATTTTAAAAAAATTGATGGAGATTTCCCTCTTTCAGAAATGGCTGCTCAGACCATCACTGATGATGATTTCTTCATTTTGAAAATCTTTCCGGCATTATCAGGTATTCTCACAAGGACATTTTCATTTTGATGCTTGTTGGATGTTGAAGTGAGAATAACTTTTCATCTGTGAAGATGATATTATTGAGCGTGCCTTGTCTGATAATAAGGTTTAACAAGAGTCGATTTCTGATGAGTTTCTTTGCAATTGTGGCTGCAGAGAGAACTGTCGCTTTTGGAGCTTATAAGATGACATTAAAAGGTCACTTTGACATATCCTTCACATCGTCCTTGGTGATGTTTGTGCTTTGTTCGCCATTTGTCACATGCATCTTTTTGGATTTCGTCTGATTTTGCCCTAACATTTTTGATAAGTTTAGGTGTTCTTAAGGTGTGGGGACGTTGTTTATCTTTGATCAATGAAGTTTACAGGTAATTAGTAATCGTCCTTTTTATAAACATTTTGTTGATTTTGAGTTTTGTTTCCCCCAACTTGAATATTTCTTGTGCCGTACGTCATTCTCGTGTTGCTCTATGGTTAATCTTCTCTCCAATTCAACATTGTTTAAAAATTAACATCTTTTGTTTCTAAAAAATAAGAAATCATACATTACATTATCATATAAAGACAATTAAATAGTAAATTTATTTTAATATTATCATAATAAATAGTTCAGAAATTTTGTAACAGGGCTTATGTCCACACTGTATATCGAAAGAAGACACTTTCAGTAGCTGTAGGCGACAGCTAGACGAATTCCTCACGATTAAACGTTGATTACATTTACATGCAAATTAGATACAATCAGAACGTTGGAATTGAAGTGGATTATAAACTGGTCGAGAGAAATTGCCTATTTCTTGCTATTACAGAGATTAAGCGGAGGGAGTACAGACCTACGAGTGAGAGGTACTTGGAAAAAGTAAGGAAGGATTTCTGATTTTGATTGTATTATCGAGGTGAGCGCGAACGCAGACCCCACACTTAGAAATAGCATGTCCGAGTCATCCACATTTGGGACGATCGCAAAGGTCAACCCAACCGCAGTGCAATGGATGGGCCTCGCTCTGGGGGAACGACCTTAATGATCACCGTTACCCCTGCGTAAGGTAAGTATGATATTTAGCCCCTCGTCCCCGGCCTTGGCATTATCTACTGCCAAGGCCTCATTTGGGGTACGAAGACGCTTAGGCACAAAGGCCAGTAAGGGGAAGTGGGGAAAAAAGGGGTCTTTTCTAGTCCTTAGCTAGACTTGCGTAAGATAGCAAGTACTTTATTATAAAACCTATACTAGAGTTTCTATCACGCACTGTTTCGCCTAACATTCTTACCCGGACCTACTTAAAATAACAGCTCCCCAGCTTACGGGATGGCAGGCGACATTCACACTGTGATAAAGGAAAAAAGAACATATAAAATTATATACAAGAAATAAAAAGGGAAAAATATGTACAAACTAAAGGTTTTTTTTTTTGTTTTTTTTTTTTTATTAATTAAATGGGGGTGAGATGATGGGGAGGGGGGCAAACTAGAATACACCCAAAAAGAAAGAAAAATAAAATAAATTAACAAAATGCCTATGGGGGCGGGTTAGTAAGGGGACCCTCCCTACCTAACAGCTGGTCTGTCATATGAAACGCCTACTGTCTTCCGGTCCTCTTCCCCCGGGGGGAAAGGGTGAAAGCAAGCAGGTCGTTCCCTAAAGGGGAGTGGAGGAACTAGGGACATGTATGGAAAATAAATTAGGGTCGGGGATAATAGGGATGGATGGCGTCTTCCAAGATAATGTACGTAATGGGCAAAATAGGCCTGGGACAAAATAAAACAAGTGGACTTTTGGGCATCTTTGGAAGCTCTCCTAGTGCCAATCTATCAAAAAATAAAAAGCTATGGGAACAGGATCCTCACGCATACTACCCTAATCTAGGCCCTATAAAAAGCACAAGCTATCCACTCTTGGTGGTTACTACCTATCTAGCCTTAAAACTACCCAATATTATAAGGTAAACCTTATATTACTTGTCTTGATTGGACTGGGTTCCGAGAAAAAAGAAACCTCAGCACCCTAGGACCAATACCACTAGGGTGGAAACACGAACTTAAATCTAGCGCCTCGTCGGATGCACAAACTAGTGTTGTGCACCCATCTCCTATCAAAGTCGATGTGGGGCAATCTTTTCCAATCACATCTGATTTTCGTTTTAAGTTGATGCTTAAAACGAACAACCAGATCGTGATCAGAAACGGATTGCCCCCTATAGACAATGTCCAGACGTGAAACCCACGTCACTAACCTAGCCACCGCTAGGATCGCTAGAAACCCCAACCGTTTCTCCCTGTCAAACGGCGGATCCACATTATCGACTACGTATGCTAAATCAAGTGGCACCGACGGCTCGGGGTCGATGCGAGCCGTTACCCCTTCGACATACTCCCAGAGACTCCGAACCCCGCTGCAAAGAAAGAACGCGTGTTCTCTCGTCTCCTCCTCCTCTTCATCATTGCAGCGTGGGCACGGGGGATAGTAATAATCCCTATCATGATCGTCCCTGGCTAGTTTGCCGAAGAGTGGCAGCGCGTCTCGGACTAGCCTCCACGTAAGCGAAAATTCAGCGTTATTGATATAGCTACTGGCAGGCGCCCAACTCCACAGCGAGAGAACTTCCCCCCTCGACAGATGTAGTCGCTCCACCAGCGGGTCTTTTGCAGTCCCCTCCACTACATCCCTATATAGCAACCACCTAGGCCGTGCAAGGTCACTGGACCCCGGCAATGCCCTAAGGGCGGCTCGGCATTCGGTCAGGAAACACCTTTCCCCCGCCGGTCTTCTGCGACCTTCAGCGGCAGGGTTGGATATGAGCCGTGGGAAAGCTTGCTCCACGACTGGTACCCAGGGCGTTTCCTCCATCAGTGTCCGACTCAGGAATGCCAATCTTTCTGCGTGCTTGTGACTTAGCAGATCAGGCATCCCCAAGCCTCCCTCGCTAAGCTTCTGTGTACAGACCTGTCTACGGACATACGGCTTTCCTTCTACCCAAAGAAGTTTGAATAGGAGATGCTCTAAAGCCTTACAGCGGTCCGCAGGCAGGGGAAGAACAGATAGACGGTAAAGGATCAGCGGAAACACGTATGTAGCACATGCCTCCGCACGACCCTTCAAGGACAATTTCCTCCGAATCCAAGTCCCTACTGACGACTCGACCTTAGTCTGTACTTCCGACCAATTCTTGTCCAGCTGGAGGTCCGGCCCGAACCACACACCGAGGATCTTTACTGGGCCATCTGTCCAGCCGAACGCACCTGGAAGCGAGTTTACCCCGGTCCAGGCGCCCAACCGCAGGCCAACGGACTTGCTGCGATTGATCACGGCCCCTGTGACAACTTCATACTCAGCGATCGCCTCTATCACCGCTTCAATGTCGGTTCGTCGTGCGACGAACACGGTGACGTCATCGGCGTACGCGGACACCCTGGCAACTTTGCCGCCAGGCAGAGCTATGCCGCGTAGGACTGGTCTCGCCTCCTCGTCCCTTAATTTGCGAAGGAAGGGCTCCAACGCCAGGACATAAAGCAGAGGCGACAGCGGACAACCCTGCCGCACCGACCGGGAGACCCCAAAGGACTCCGACAACCTACCATTAACTTGCACCACCACCGCGGGATCACGATACAGGGCGGAGATCCACTTGCGGAAGTCCGGACCAAAGCCGGCGGTTTCCACAACAGCCCTCAGGAACCCATGGTCCACCCTGTCGAACGCCTTGGACTGATCTAAATTGATCAGCGCGGCTTCTGTGTCGTCTTCTACCCCCTCTAAGATCGTGCGAATCAAGTGCAGATTGTTTTGAATCGATCGATCCTTCACAGCGTAGTTCTGATCCGGTTCGAGCAAGTCGCCGATAACAGCCTGCAGTCGATTCGCAAGAACGCGGGACAAAATCTTGAAGTCTGCGTTAAGCAGAGTGATGGGCCTATAGTCATCTAGATTCCCCCCTCCATGTTGGTTCCCCTTCTTCAGAAGCGTGACCACTCCTTTGGTTACCTGCCTCGGGATCGAGTCCTGGGCAAACCAGTGGTTAAACACGCCCGTCAGAAGGGGCACAAACATGGGCGACAGCCTCAAGAACAGTTCGTAAGGTAAACCATCGAGCCCCGGAGATTTGTTGCGGCCAACCTGCTTCAACGCAGTAATGACCTCACGCTCCGTAACCATCCCCTCGCAGCTAGCCGCTCGGGCCGCAGTAAGGCGGGGCGAGCCAGCTAAATAGCTGCCAAACTCCTGGCCGCGGAGTCTGGGTAGTTTGGTGAAGCGCTCCTCCAAATGTTGCCGAAACCCATTGCAGATCTCCCGTGTCGACACGAGAGGACGCCCTCCCAGGTTATTCACCTCCCGAATGTACCCGTCCGAGCCACGTCTTAGGGCAGCCTTACGCTCAACAGCGTCAACGTTCACGGCTTCGTTGGAAACTCTTTCTAACCTAGCCCTAATTAACTGACCTTCATATCGCTCGCTAGCCAAGCGATTGAGGTCCCCCTTAACTAGAGCTAGTTCTAGGGAATCCCCCCCTGCCACCGCCCGGGTCAATCTATCCTCTAAGTGCCTTTTGGTCCGAGCCCTAGTTAACGCGAGGCGTTGGCTGTATTGGACACAAAAGCGCCTAATGGTAGCCTTAAGATTAACCCACCATCTACTCTCGGTAACCGCCCCCACTAACTCCCTCTGAATTAGTAATGTCAGCTGCTCCCGGAAGTCGACCGACTCCAATAAGGAGGCGTTCATCTTCCAGTAGCCAGCCAACCTAGGCCTATTACCTAATTTCAAACGGGCCAACACAAGTTTGTGGTCCGAATGACCTAACCAGTGGAACGTGGGACAAGATAGGAAATCTGTGTCGCCCCTTCTAATTAACATCCTGTCCAAGTATGAACTTGTAAAGGCGGCCGAGCTAGATTGCCACGTCCACATCTCCCTCCCGGGGTGATCCAGACGAAACCTGTCGACCAGATCGCACGAGGCCATCAGGTCAGACAGGCTGCTTTCACACCCTCTCGACCCTCTAACCCCCCCGACCTTATCTATGCTGGGGTCCAGGATGGCATTCCAGTCCCCCATTAAAACTACCCGCTCCGGACCCGAAGAGAGAAACACCTCCACCCGCCGAAAAAAGGAAACCCTCTCGCTGGGGATGTTAGGCGCATAAACTGCCACGATCCGAAACGCGCCACTTTTAACGGCAACATCGACCACGACCAGCCTCCCATGAGCGTCCGCGTGGACAAGTGTAACCGTCGCAGACAGAGTGCGACTCACTAGTACAGAAACCCCCCCGGCTATAGAGACTGCCATATGCTGAGTAAACATCAAAATCGTTCACCAGCACATCGCAGTCCCCGGCCCCAACAAAGTGGGTCTCTTGCAAGGTGGCTATGTCTACCTCAAGGGCCACGAGATCCCTCAGCACGCGAACAGCCTTGCTTCGGGATCTCATGCCCCTCGCATTTAAACTAGCTAAATTTAAGCTCGTTTCCATGTTTCCACTGCCTAGTAGTATTCCTCTACTAGGGGTCTAAAGTCCTCGGGAGAGAGGACGTCGAAGGTCTGGCCCAGACTGCCCTTGAGCAGGTCGGGCGTAAGCCGCCCGTTCCTGGCCAGACCCCCCACGTCCAAGGGGAACGTCAATTTAATTGCCCTATAGAAGGAGGGGTGAACGTAAATAGGGACCCGACCTTCACATTGCTTAGCAATTTTTGTCAGAGATGGGTGCTCCTCGTCCATGAGCCTGAAGCCCGGGAAAGTTGTTTTTCCTGCCTCCAGCATCCTCCATAGTGCCTTTGATCTTCCTCCCCTATTTGGCCGCACGAAGGTGATGAGATTCGGGGCGTCGGCGAAATTCGGGGGTCCGTGATGTTCTTGGAGTCTACCGTTGTTAACTTTTCTAGCTGCCGGAGATTCTTTTTCTGCGTACCGTTTAGGTCCCCGACAGCTAGTTCTGCGTCACAAAGGCGCTCCCCAGGCCAAAAAGGATATTTTCTTGTTTTTTCCGTCCTGGAGGGCGCCTTTTCTTCCACTGCTTTCTGCGCCGACGCCGCTTGTTGGTCTTCCGGAGCTATTCTTTCCGGCTCCGGACTGTTGAATAGGGGAGGGGTAGGCTGAGCTTCTTTGGTGAGAGATACTGGAGGCTCAGCTGTTACGTCTTCCATAGACTCAGGGGGAGTCTCATTGGTGTTTTCTTCTAGAGGAAGCTCCTGTTCTGTGTCTTTCGGCAGCTCCTTCCTCTCTCGCTTCTCCTTGTTCTTGAGTTTTGGGGCACGGTCTTCTTCCTCCGACTCTGAGGAGCTTACCGGGAGCTTCCTCTTAGTAGTCGCCGCAACTGCCCTCGGTGTTGTGGGGGCCACCTCCGTCTTCTTGCCTTTTGCGGCGACTTTGCTCCATTCGGTCTCCCCCTTTGTCTTCGCCGGCTTCTGTCCTTCCTTGGGTTGTTCTGTTTTTGGACTCGTAGCTGTTTCCTTTGTTTTCGGAGCGTCCTTTCTTGTAGGACAGAAGCGGGCCATGTGTCCGGGCTTCAGGCAAAGCCAGCACAGCGGTCTTCTCCCCTCTACTATTACTGCCATGTTCCAGCCCTCACATGTCAGCTGGGCAGGGATCTGGTGGAAATTTTTTCTGTCTATCCTTATGTAGATCTTGTATGTCCCCGTGATGATGTTCCGGGGACCCTTGACAGGATGTACACCTTCGACCTGCCCAAACTGCGAGAATGTTGCGCCTAGCAGATCCTCCCCGATAAAACACGGGACCGACGTAAGGTAAGTATAGTTTTCATGTGCCCACCACTGTTTTTATATCACACTTCTATACTAACCACCGACAAACACCAATAAAAAGCTAAAATACCTCCACATAATTCTTACCAATATCAGTAGATCACAACATTTCATTCACTAATAACAACAATTCCTAACAAATAATTTATTATCATTTAAACTTACCAATATTTTCACAAAATACCTCAATTCTTAACGGAACTTTCATTTTACTGTAATATTCAATATCAAGGTCGTTTACATGTGAACAACATAAATTCATAATCTTTTCAATGAGAACAAATACAAACGAATGAAAACTTTTTTTCAATATTTTTATTTTTTGATTTCTTGATTAAACTGTACAAGCACCCATTAATC
>NC_136527.1:179576760-179606760 GCF_053919585.1 Euprymna scolopes
ACCCCTATCCTCGAGTGGCATCTGGGCCTTAATAATTGTGACTCTTTTGTAAATAACATCATAAGTCAAACGTAGGTATCTAAAATTTCCAATGTAAAATTTTCACTGACTCTAAAAATTACAATAATTCATTATGATTTCTTAAACTTGAAAAAATATATTAATTATTGTGTAGAAACAACTTTAAAAAATAGCAATTGTTACAAACTATTAAAAACTGGGATCGCAAATTTAAATCCAACATCTTTCAGCATATTGTAAGAACATATTCTGTTGAGATCATACAATTCTATCAAGTTTCCTCTGTGAACAACTTGTGCTTTAGTTCAAATTAAATAACTTTATATCTCTTAAGTCTGCACTTTATAAACCACACACAAAAAACTCAAAGATAATGATAATCATATGAAATCATATTGAATTCAATAAAAAAAAATCAATAGCAATTAAAATCATGTGAAATCATATTTAATTCAATAAAAATTCAATAATAATCATAATCAAATGAAATAATATTTAATTCAATAAAAAACTCAAAAATCATGAAAATCATAATTCAATAAAAACTCAATAATAATGATGATCATATGAAATAATATTTAATTAAATAAAAAACTCAATAATAATGATAATCATATGAAATAATATTTAATTCAATAAAAACTCAATAATAATTATAATCATATGAAATATTTTATTAAATAAAAAACTAAATAATAAGGATAATCATAGGAAATAATATTTAATTTAATAAAAAAAACTCAATAATAATGATAATCATATTAAATAATATTACATTCAATAAAAACTCAATAACAATTATAATCACATAAAATAATATGTAATTCAATAAAAAACTCAGTAATAATGATAATCATACGAAATTATATTTTATTCAATAAAAAACTCAATAATAATGAAAATCATATGAAATAATATTTAATTCAATAAAAAACTTAATAATAATGAAAATTCATATGAAATAATATTTAATTCAATAAAAAACTCAATAATAATGATAATCATATGAAATCATATTGAATTCGATAAAAAAATCAATAATAATTAAAATCATGTGAAATTAATTTTCATTCAATAAAAACTCAATAATAATGATAATCAAATGAAATAATATTTAATTCAATAAAAAACTAAAAAATCATGAAAATCATAATTCAATAAAAATTAAATAATAATGATGATCATATGAAATAATATTTGATTAAATAAAAACTCAATAATAATGATAATCCTATGGAATAATATTTAATTAAATAAAAATTCAATAATAATGATAATCATATGAAATATTTTATTAATAAAAACTCAATAATAATGATAATCATATGAAATAATATTTAATTCAATAAAAAACTAAAAAAATCATGAAAGTCATAATTCATTAAAACTCAATAATAATGACAATCATATGAAATAATATTTAATGCAATAAAAACTCAATAATAATGATAATCATATGAAATAAGATTCAATTAAATAACAACTCAATAATAATGATAATCATATGAAATAATACTTAATTCAATAAAAAAACTCAATAATGATAATCATAGGAAATCATATTTAATTCAATAAAAAACTAAATAATACTAATCATATGAAATAATATTTTATTAAAAAAATCAATAATAATGATAATCATATGAAATAATATTTAATTAAATGAAAACCTCACGTTTATAATGTATATATTCAACAAAGATATCTTAAAATGGCAACGGTTTATTAAACTCAATAAAAATGATTTACATTTTCAGAGCATATGTAACTTTATTAAACATTAAATTCACATACATATTGTTTTAATTACTGCGTCTTACACGTGTTTCATTGCATAAACCATAAAAATCATCAGACTTTTCATTCATCAAGGAAAAAAATGTTCATTTTTTTCTTGGTTCAAAAATGAAACGTAATTTTAAAGCGAATGAAAAAGGTTTAAAAGATATAAATATCCCAAAGCACATGAGAAAAGTTAAGGAAAAGTAATTTTAAAACGAATTAAAAAGGTTTAAAAGACAGTAATAAATCTACTGGTTATAGATACAACATTAATATGCAGAACTAAGAAGTTGTTCGTAGACCATGAGTTGAATAGGCTAATTTTACAGGTAATATTTAAATTCATATTAAGTCTAAAACAGTAGAAGCCTTACAAGCAAAAAACAAACTCTTTCTGACGAACCTCGATATATTTCTCTATAACAATGGTAAATATTACATGACGATTTTCACGTTTATAATGTATATATTCAATAAAGATATCTTAAAATTGCAACGGTTTATTAAACTCAATAAAAATGATTTACATTTTCAGAGCATATTTGACTTTATTAAACATTAAATTCACATACATATTGTTTAAATTACTGCGTCTTACACGTGTTTCATTGCATAAACCATAAAAATCATCAGAATTTTCATTCATCAAAGAAAAAAATGTTCATTTTTTTCTTGGTTCAAAAATGAAACGTAATTAAAGTTAAGTAATTTGAAAACGAATTAAAAAGGTTTAAAAGAGCATTAATGCAGAAGAAAGAGAGAAGATTAGTTTGTAGACCATGAGTTTAATAGTTCAATTTCACAGGTCATATTTAAATTCATACTAAGCTTTCAACATTAATACATTTTAATATTTTATACTATTAGAAGATGAAAATAATTAGGATAAAAATCATAAAGAAACTAAAAAAATATACGAATAAATAAAATATGCTAAAAAAAGTTGGATGAAATAATTCGTTGAATGCTAGTAACAATTTCTTGAATTTAAAAAAATTAAGAAATTATTTTAATAAAAATTAAAAATAACTACAAAGAATATATACGATAATAAGAATATAATGTATATGGTATACAAATGTGTATTACCAGACGTTGATTAAAAAAATGAAATTCTGATAATCGAATATTACAATTGCTGATATTGTTTGTATAATAAAATATAAGAATTATAATAATGCATTCAAAAGTGTTGGATGAAATAATTTGTTGAATGAAAAAATGTTGATTTCTAAAATAAAAGTAAAAAAAGAACCTAATTCTGTTGCATTAAGTTCGCTATTTTGACTATTAAAAATATGTCATGTTATGAAAATATCAAGTTTAATATCAAACATATTATGAATAAGCGGCTAAAGTTCCACATATATGACTTAAAACGAAAGCTCTTTTAAAAGACCGTGTTATTATCCATTGCTAAGTAACTAGATTATATATTCATTTGTATTATTAACTTGAATTTACTTAGTATTTAAATTCATTTTTATTGTATTATAAACTTATTATATTTCCATCGTTAGCAATATATTTTTATAATTACCAGTAGCAACTATAGTAGTTGTATGTTTATTGTTCCTATAAATTCTTACTATTGTTATTAATATCAGTAGCAAATTCTTACTACATTATTGTTTATTTTACTTTATTAATTGCATAATTTCTTCATCTATTACAAAATACTATGAATATTATTTTTAATCTAAACAATATATATGTGAATTAAGTGTTTATTTTTGAGATTTTTAAATGTGTTATAAAGTTATGTTTCTGGTTTTGTTGGCATGATTAAAATAAACCTTGATATTAAAATGAAAAATTTCATTTATTTTTTATTTGCAGACGTTCCTGTTTGAATGTTTTTGATGAATATTAAGGGACCATCCTTCTTAAACAGTATACTATACACAACTATTTCCTTACATCGATGACAACAAAAACGGTAGCAGACAACTTTATTAGATATATATGTGTGAAGAGTTTTTTTTCTGGATTGTTTAGCAAATAGCGATAAGAACACATATTAAAATTTGAGAAATTTCTGTTTAATGTTTTAATAAATAATAAGATATCGAATTTTACATTTCAGAAAAATATACTGATTTACAAAGTAGAATATTTTAACTTTTACACTACGAAATATCTCTTATCAAACGAATAAAACGTTACACAATTAAAATTTCTTTAGCATAAATCTAACTTCCATAAAACTGGATATTTATACTACGAAATATCTCTTATCCACCCAATTAAGTGATAGAAATTGAAATTTCTTTAGCATAAAATAAAACTTGCATCAACAACTCCAGATTAAAACTGAAAAGTCAGGATAAAATCTCATATTGCTTATAACTTGGTTGTGATAACTTGCGCCAGGAGCAATTTAATTTTAATATAAATGTAAACATTACAGATAAGCCACATTATTGTCAGGTTTGTGGCTATTCTTGTTATAAAAAATCAAAATTAGTGATACATATGACAACTCACCCTGGGGAAAAGCAACATTCTTGTGAAGTGTGTCGATATTCTTTTATTCAAAAAATCACAATTAGTGATACATATGAGAACACACACAGGGAAAAGCCACATTCTTGTGAAGTGTGTGGATATTCTTGTTCGCGAAAATCATTATTAGGGATACATATGAAAACTTACACTGGGGAAAAGCCACATTCTTGTGAGGTGTGTGGATATTCTTGTTCGCGAAAATCATTATTAATGATACATATGAAAACTCACACTGGTGAAAAGCCACATTCTTGTGAAGTGTGTGGATATTCTTGTTCTCAAAAATCAAATTTAGTGACACATATGAGAACTCACACTGGGGAAAAGTCACATTCCTGTGAGGTGTGTGGATATTCTTGTTCTCACAAATCATCATTGGTGAAACATATGAGAACTCACACTGGAGAAAAACCACATTCTTGTGAAGTATGTGGATATTCTTGTTCTCAAAAATCAGTATTAGTGACACATAGGAGAACTCACACTGGGGAAAAGCCACATTCTTGTGAAGTGTGTGGATATTCTTGTTCTCAAAAATCACATTTAGTGTCACATATTAGAACTCACACTGGGGAAAAGCCATATTCTTGTGATGTGTGTGGATATTCTTGTTCGCGAAAATCATTATTAGTGATACATATGAAAACTCACACTGGTGAAAAGCCACATTCTTGTGACATGTGTGGATATTCTTGTTCTCAAAAATCAGTATTAGTGACACATAGGAGAACTCACACTGGGGAAAAGCCATATTCTTGTGACGTGTGTGTATATTCTTCTTCGCGAAAATCATCATTAGTGATACATATGAGAACTCACACTGGGGAAAAGCCATATTCTTGTGAAGTGTGTGGACATTCTTGTTCTCAAAAATCATTATTAGTAACACATATGAGAACTCACACCGGGGAAAAGCCACACTCTTGTGAGGTGTGTGGATATTCTTGTTCGCAAAAATCATTATTAGTTACACATATGAGGACTCACGCTGAGGAGAATTGAATGCCTACTAGACAGTAACCTCGGGTGTATTCAGTCTCACTGTACAGGGGTTTACCAGGGACTCTGATATGAGAATACTTTTAATTTGCAATTTAAAGTAAAACGTGATCAAATATTCGAATTTAAATGAAAATGAAAAATAAAACTAAATCAACAAACTGGCAGGATGTCGCCCAGGTAAAAAGATCCCATCAGCTAATCACGGAGTCATAGGAAAATAACGGCGCATCTTCTCCTAGGTATGTTGCCACAAATAACAACACTAAGCTGGACATATCAGTCAAATTCTTGTCCTGTAATCCGGCAAACAAAGACTACGAGGAAAAGACTATATGACAAAGTAAATGGGTCTATTCGGTAAAAGAAAACAATTTTTTTATTGTCTCCTATACTAAACGTATGAGATATGGGGGAGGAAAAAGCTAAAGTATTTGACGCCCAATTTAAATCGTCAACCTTACTAAAAGAGAAAACTTCACTAAGAGCTTACTTTCAATTGTATCCCAAGTACATAAATATCTCTCAAAAGATGTTAGAGAGTCAATCAAGAAGAAAGTTTTTAGTGAAGCAGCGATTGATTTTACCAAATAGAACACTGCATAATTTGCCCAAATCCAGTGAAGTAGAGAGGATTTGGTCAATGGAATATGCCAAAATAAAATATAAAAAACTAACAGAACGTTGTAAGCAATGGAAAAAGATTTATTAAACACCACTGTCCAGACAAGAAAGAGATTGAGAAGGAAAAGATAACATGTCAGAAGTCTTATTTTCTGAGGAACATTTTTTCTGTGGAGCAAATATCCCAGCTAAAAGAAGATGTCCAGGAAATGACTAAAAACGATATTTGTCCAATCAGTAATCCCGTCCCTATACCCAAAATCTGGCAAATCCAACAGGAAGACACTACAACACATTCTCACCTGACACAACTCATCCAGGATAGAAGTGGCACGAAGTCTGACTGTTGAAGATCGGCCAAGACTGATAAAAATTCAAATGAATAAAGCCTACAAGATGCTTGTTTCAAAAGTCCATTATGCCTTCACAAGAATCTCTGCCATTTATGCACCATTGAGTGAAATAAATCATACAACATACGGATCAGCATGGTTTATTCAGTTAAAACTCTTACACCAACATAGTAAAAATGGAAACATGGAGATAAAAAACCTTGACACCTCAAAAGCATGTGGACCCGATCTTATCCCAGCTGTGCTATTAAAAAAGTGCTCAGCCGAAGTAGCTCCAGTTCTCTCCAAACTCTACAACAAATGTCTTAATGAAGCTTGCTTTCCGGGCTGTTGGAAAACTGCTTCTGTTGTACCAGTATTCAAGAATTCTGGCGAAAGGACAGACCCATCAAATTATCGCCCCATTAGCCTCCTCCCACTTTTTGCCAAAATATTTGAGACCATAATTAACCATGTTCTAGTCCATCATCATACAGATGCTAAACTACTGACTGACAAACAATATGGATTTAGACAAGCCCGTTCCACAGCAGACATCCTCACCGTGATCTCTGAACGTATATACCAATCACTGGACAAAGCGGGGGAAGGCAGAGCGGTAGCTCTAGATATATCTAAGGCTTTTGACAGGGTATGGCATGAGGGTCTCCTCAGTAAAATCAGATCATACGGTATCACTGGTAGAATGCTTAACATAATTAAATCCTTCTTAGATAAGAGAAAAATCCAGGTAGTCCTCGACGGTCGCACATCTAAACAATATGATATAAATGCGGGAGTGCCCCAGGGTTCTATCCTTGGACCTCTATTGTTCCTGATATTCATAAATGACCTCCCCGACAACATTGCCTCTGAGATGGGTATATATGCTGATGACACTACACTCTATGGCAGACACGACAGGAAGACGAATGAACACATTTCTAAAGAAATTGCAGAAACACTAGAGGAAGACCTCCAATCTGTAGTGGAATGGGGACAAAAGTGGTTGGTCGCGTTCAATGCTGCCAAGACTAAACTAGTTTCATTCAATAATTACAAGAAACCCTCTCTACCACCAATAGCAATGGCCAACGACTCTTTATCTGAGAGTCCATCTTTCAAACTCCTTGGCCTAACGTTCACAGGAAACATGAGTTGAAACAATTACATTGAAGGCATTGCCAGGGCAAGAAAGGTAGGCTCTCTCTACCGTGCTAGAAAACTACTAACACCCGAAAGTATCCTGTACCTCTATAAGGCCACCATTCGCCCATGTATGGAGTATTGCTGCCACATCTGGGATGGTGCATCTGCTACTAGTCTCTCGCTCCTTGACAAGGTTCAAAAGAGAGTCGCAAACCTGATAGGCCCTGAACTGGCATCTAAGCTTCAGCCTATGTCCCATCGACGAAATGTTGCATCCCTCTGCCTTTTCTACAAGTATTTTAGTGATGAATGCTCTGATGAACTGCAATCACCTGTGCCCCCACGACGCGAGCACCCTCGACAAACCCGACAGGCTACTAGATCCCGCCCCCACACTGTAGAGGTCCCTAGATGTAAAAGATCTTTTTACTCCAATAGTTTCTTCCCCAGAACCGCAAGACTCTGGAATTCCATTCCAGGTCCCTGCTTCCCCAACAGTACTGACGTGCAGAAGTTCAAGTGTAACGTGAACCGACACCTTGCTGCCCAAATCCCTACATAGTACCCCAGTAGTTGTTGCCCCTGATAGTAGCCCCCTACACCAAAGTGGCAATTTGCCTTGTTTGGGGTGAAAATGTAATAAAAAAAAATCATATAACCCAGCCAAGAAACGAAAACTGTAACAAGAAATAGATAAAACCCGAAAGGAAACTGCCCAGATATCTGCATTCCTGTCGTGTGAAACCCCAGGTGAATAAGTTTAAAACTTACTATTCCTTCCAAAACCCAGCGCAGATGTCAGAAAATCAGGCTGACATAAAAGCCTTAGCTGCACAAAAAAAACCCAAAACTGTAAAGCAAAAAGTACAAATAGACTTTTGCCACAAACCCAAGAATTGTTTATAGGAACCTCGTTAGAGAAGAAATAAAGCTAAGCTTCCCATCAACTCCAGCAGATTTTGAAAACTTCTGGAGGCAACTCTATGGGGGACACTAAAGTACATAAAGAAAACAATTGGATAAATAATACTACTGCTAGTGCACTCATGTTGAAGTCCTCAACTGTCTTTTGGTGAATCTCTGCAAACCTGTGTTTTTGTACTGGTTACATTGTCAGATTATTCACTGATGTTATTTCATCCAACACTGGCTTACTTGTTGGTGCTGATGAAAGCATATCTGCTAATGAGATATCTTTATCTGGCTTATATTGGAGTATGTAATTGTATTTCTGTGTCCATAGTAGGAGGTTATGTAGCCGTTTTAGTGCTGTTGATCGTGGCTTTTTGCTGATTGAGACGAGGGGCTTGTGGTCAGTCAAAACTACCACTTCTATTTGTTGAGTATAGTGGCGGAATTTTTCTAGACCATATACAACTGCCAGCATATACTTCTCAATTTGTGCATATATGTGTGTTCGTCCACTGATATTGACCTACATTTAAACGCAACTGGTTTGTCAACTTGTGTTAGCGCTGCTCCTAACCATACTCACATGCATCATTCTCCAGCGTCACTTTCTTGTGGGGGTCGTAGTATGTAAGAATGGGTGAGTTCGTGATTGTTTGTCTTACAGTCTTGAAAGGTGCTTGTTGGGCATCTGACGATATCCATGAAACAGAGTGTAAACATGTAGAGTGGCTGAAATGAGCTCAAACCACAATCAAGGAATGCGACTAGATACAGCCCAGGTGATGAGGGTACGTAAAACCAGTTGAACGAAGGAACCAGTCCCCAAAAGAAAATGTCTTTTGTGGTTATACACACGCGCCAAAACACAGCAGAGGCCCAACCTATGGCAAACTGGGGCATGCATGCAGCAAGAAGGATGAGGAAAAAACAGGGACACAAAAACACACGAACAAATGAAAGCAAGAAGATCGTTGCACCTCAACCACGAGTACATCAATTAGACACATCATCATCAGAGAAGGATAAAGACTAAGTGAATACAATAAAACCGCCAAAGACAAAACAGTAAAATGAGGTCAAATGCCTTATGCTTTTGAATAAAAAAGTTGTTTTTTCAGATTGACACAAGGGCATTTATTAATACTTCCAATAAAAAGTTTTCAAAGAGGATGAAATCCTATACAGAGGTCTCATCAATGTTGAACAAGTTGTTGATGAAACAATTCGTTGTAGATCATCAAGATATTGGAATGTTGAGCTCGATGATGCATCCACCTTTCAGAATGCTTTGATCAATACTGTTGGTGTCGGTTATATTTGACCTGAACTCCTCAGCAAACATATTCCACAGAAAGCTGAATGAACAATTACAACTCATGCAGGGAGTAGTTATTGTAGATGATCTAGTAATTTATTGGAAATTCGAAAAAAAACATGACAGGCAGCTCCCCAAATTACTCCAGAAATGGTAAACAATAGGAGTAAAACGTAACCCAGAAAAACTAGAGACCCGAATAAACGGGATCACTTTCATGGGCATCATATCACCAAAAATGGCATAGAATTCGACCTAGAAAAAGTGAGGCCTATCATGCACTTGTTTAACGTTGGCAAAAGTGTTGATTCTAATGGTTTTTATTTAAATCAATATTTGTTTTATTTAGCTCATCTGAGTTTAAACGTTTAAAACCGCAAAAACTTTCTTGTCGACCTAATAGTTTTCCCCACATTTAGAAGACTAGTGTGTAACTCGTACGAAGGCAAATAAAATTTATTTTATGCAATTTTCGCTTTTCTTTTTGTTTTTAATACTGCCTATAACACGATTCTTATTCTTTTCACAAAAAAGCAAAGAAAAGTTATTTGCTTGTTTTATTTTAACTCCAAACTCTCTTTTGCATTCATGGTTGGTATTTTTGGATTATTAAAAGTATCAATAAATTTAGTGTATTCGTATATAAAAACAACTATCAAGTTTAATCCGAAATTTTTATGGAAAAAAATTTTTCATTGTGTTCTTTTAAAACTATTGTGTTTCATTAAGCATACCCGTTTATGATACATCAAATTGCAATTAAACGAAATTATTACAATTTGTGTCATCCATAATTTTTGTTAAATTTATTCTATTTCAATAAGCATAACATTTTATGATACATCAAATTACAATTAAACGATTTTTTTTTCATTCAACTTTCACCCCAAACAAGGCACAGTGCCACTTTGAAGCAGGGGCATACTATCAGGGACTTAATTAGCGGGGTCATTTTGAAGGGAGATGAGTAGAAAGATGTTTGTTAGCATTACACTTGCACTTCTGCATATCAGTGCAGTTGGGAAAGCAGAATCCCGGAAGGGAGTTCCAAAGACCCACAGTTCTGGGGAAGAAACTATTGGAGTAAAAGTCTTTCTTGCACCTAGGGATCTCTACTGTAAAGAGATGAGACTTAGTAGCTTGTCGGGTTTGTCGGGGTAGTTACGTCGGGGAGGTACAAGTGTTTGCAGTTTGTCAGAGACTTCACCATTAAAGTATTTGTAGAACACGCAGAGGGATGCAACATCTCGTCGATGGGACAGAGGCTGAATCCTAGATGACAGTTCAGGACCTATCAGGTTGGCGACTCTCTTTTGAACCCTTTCCAGGAGCGAGAAACAAGCAGCAGATGTACCTGCCCAGATGTGACAACAGTACTCTATACATGGGCGAATGGTTGCCTTATAGAGGTATAGGATACTGTTAGGCGTAAGTAGTTTTCTAGCACGGTAGAGGGAGCCAGCCTTCCTTGCAACAGCCTTGGCAATGTATCTATTCCAGTTCATATTCCCTGTAAACGTTAGGCCGAGGAGTTTAAAAGAAGTATTTTCAGGCAATGTGTTCTTTGCCATTGCTATTGGTGGTAGAGAAGGTTTCTTGTAGTTATTGAAGGAAACAAGCTTAGTCTTAGCAGCATTGAATGTGACCATCCATTTTTGTCCCGATTCCACTACAGATTGGAGGTCATCATCTAGTTTTTCTGCCATTTCCTTTTATATGTGTTCATTTGTTTTCCCCTCATATCTGTTATAGAGAGTGGTGTCATCGGCAAATATACCCATCTCCGAAACTATTTTATCAGGGAGGTTATTTATGAATATCAGGAATAATAGAGGTCCAAGGATAGACCCCTGAGGTACTCCCGCATTTATGTCATATTGTTTAGATGTACGACCGTCGAGGACAACTTTGATTTTTCTATTACTTAAGAAGAATTTAATTACATTATGAGTGCTTTCATTGATTCCATATGACCTAATTTTCCTTAGAAGACCATCGTGCCATACCTGTTAAAACCCTTAAATATATCAAGGGCTACTGCTCTACCCTCCCCTGTTTTGTCCAATGAACGGTATATACGTTCAGAAACTACAGTTAAGATATCTGCTGTTGAACGGGCTTACAATTCGTGTCATCCATCATTTTAGTGAAATTTATTCTATTTCAATAAGCATACCCTTTTATGATACATCAAATTGCAATTAAACAAAATTATGACAATTCGTGTCATCCATAAATTTTTTGAAAATTCTTCTATTTAAATAAGCATACCCTTTTATGATACATCAAATTGCAATTAAACGAAATAAAATTTTTCAATGCATTTTTGGTAATATGCCATATAAATGTCTTTTTTAATTTTTTTTTATTTTTATATAAACTTTTTTTTCGGTGATTGTACCTATACATGGGTTAGACAGAAGTATTTGGCTGTCTGAAATCTCAAACTAATATGTGACTGATGTTTGATATTTATTTTAATAAGAATAAAACATGCAATTTAGTATCAGTTCAAAGTCCAATCAGTTTTAAGATTATCATGAAAAACGTGTTCTAAGAGATTCGTAATATAATAAGATCACGGCAAACAAGTCACTACTGTAAATTATCATCTTCCTACGACAAACAGTACAATTATGTCTATTCATAGACTGCTACAATGTTAAACTGATATCAACATAAAAATGTATATTTACTGATTTTACAATGAAAATCTCATCAATTTTCTTATACAAACGAGAAATTTCTATTATTGATTTAGATAAACACTTAAAAATCGAACAGCATTAACAAAGTTATTATTCATCCGTAAAAGTCCAATCTCTTAAAAATATAGAAACAAAGTTATACAGTGATAAAATAATTTTATTTTCAAACTGTCCAAGTTATTCAACCGAGAAATAGTTATAAAAATGGAATTGAAAAATGCATACAAAAATTTACCAAACAATTGAAACATGACAATGAAATTAGAAAACCTGGGGATTTTACAATAATTGTAGAATAATATTGCGAGAATATCGATTGTATCAACCAGAACTATTAATATATGTGTGGTATTTGTTGGCATATAGTATGCTGTCGTTTTCTTCAATGTCAATGTATTTCTAGGGTTCGTGTTCTTCTAGATCTCTGATGTTATTGTTTTCATTTAGCTCCATATTCTCGGTATATATCTTTTTTCCAGATCTGAGCGTACACGTGGCACATTTATCTGGGCCAAACTTCATTTCGATGCCATTAGAGAAGGTATGTACTACCTAGCATACGCCTTAAGATCATCCATGAAATGCGGATGGTTAACTGTATTGCTTGGAAGTTAACGACGGTTCTGACTAAAGTTGTAATTTCTCAGACTGTTATTCAGTGCATCTATTGCTATGAATAAAAAATAAGAGACGTTTACATAAGAGATGATTGTCTTTCCTCTTTGTGACTTCGTAATATGGTTGTTTTCCACACCGGATGGATCTTGCATATTTCAAGGCACCAAAGTAATAATGACTGTCAAATGCCTCATTGTTATCGATCCATAAAATTCGAAGGTTTATTTGCCTCCTTGTAGGTGGTTGTATTTATCTGGGCGTTATGTCTCCTTCATCTCGGATATGAGGCTGGTGTCCCCCTCTGTCAGCAAGGGTTGTGATCATCTATCAACATTCTGCTGAAACAGTCGCTGTAGTTTCGGTTGAGAGCAGTAAAATGCATCAGCCACATACTTCACAAGTATGCAACGTTTAACCAGTGTGAGTTCACAAATATATCACCAACTTTTTTTTTGAGAACCACAAACTTTACAAAATGTGATGTTTCCCCTTTTGTTTATTCTCTTTCAGGGACACTTGAACTCTTAATATATTGACTCATGTTTACTATAGTGGCTCGAGATGCATGGTTGAATTCAGTGAGGCCTAAGCCCCCTTTTTTTCGTGGTAGGTATATCCTGTCTATGCATTGGTTTCGGTATGTTACCTTATGTAGGGATAGTTGTTTCCTGGTCTTGGTATCGAACCTGTTTATGTTATATTGAGGCCAGTCTATAATACCGAAACTGTACGTTGTATTTTGTTTTTCTCCCTTTTGTATTGTGCATTTAGCACATTTGTCAAATCCAAACTCCATGCAGATATTCTCTGGGAACGTTTTCACAATTTCCATCGGGGAGACAAGGTGTTTTTCTGTCTCTGCATAGAATTTCAGATCGCCCATGAAAAGTAAATGATCAACTCTTTTACTTTGATCTTTTTTTCTGCCTCTACCGAGATTGTACCCAGCATCACATTTTTTAGAAGCTTGCTGAGTGGATCGATTCCAAGGCAAAATAGTAGTGGTGAAAGGCTATCGCCTTGAAATATTCCTCGCTGGATGTTAATGTTTGAAGCCTGTATTGTCCCTTCAATGTGGTGTAGGGAAATAGATGTTTGCCACATTGTCATTTGTTTTTAATAAAGATCTTATATTCTCATGGACATTATACAGCTCATGACAGGGATGAGGCACACTATCAAATGCCTTTTCGTAATCAATCCAGGTCATTTGTCGCTTCCTACAGTCTTCCAGGATTGTTTTGTTCAAAAGAAGTTGATCTTTTGTCCCAAGCTTGTTTTTGTGTACCCTTTGTGCTCCTTCTCAAGGTATTCAGTCAAATGCTGATAAATTGCATCGGCAATTATTCCAGTAAGCCATTTGTATGTGGTTGAAAAGCAGCAGATAGACCGGTATTTATTTGGCAAATGTGTTTCCTGGCTCTTGGGTATAAGAGTTGTTTTGCCAATAGTGAGCCATTCTGGTGGTTTTTCTTTGCCACCAATAATTCGGTTGAATGCTAGGGCATAGTGTTGGTGTAGTGTCGTCAGCCTTTTTAGCCAGAAATTTGGAAGGTTATCAATTCCTGGGCTTTTGAAGTTGTTGTAGTGGATTATCTTTTTATTTACAGCTGCTTTGATAATTTCTAACGTTGGCATTTTTCCTTGCCCTTGACTGATCCTTTTATTGTGCCTATCCGCTCCATCTCCCGATGTTGTTTTGGGTCCTCATACAATGGCCTCCAGAATTTATCGATCTGTTCTTGTGTTGGTGGTGACGTTACTTTGATATTATCTCTCATGTGATTTCGGTACACTATCCTTGGGTTTCTGTCAAACAACCTGTTTATGGACCTGGACTCAATTTTTGTTGCTTATTTTTTATTTGTGCAGATAAGCCCTTCACTTTTGCCTGATTTTCTGCTATATGGACTCTTAGTTGGTTCGTGGTTTGAAGGGAGTATCGCGATTTTAAAGTTCTCACCTTTTTCTTTAAGTTTTGTCCAGGATTTTCGCTCCGCGAGAAATATCTGGGATATTTATTTTCTAAGACCATTTATCCTTTTTTGTAGTTTGGTTTTCCAGACTGCTTCATTTGGTTTAGACCTCCTGTGTGCTCCTTTTTCCTTTCTGGTGTTTGGGGAAGGAGTTTTGTTTGGATAAATCATGCGGCCCCATATGTTGCAAAGTTAATTTCTGTTAACGAAGCATCTATTGTTATTAACTTAGAGAGGGCATCGTTCACTTTTACAGCGAGATTTTTGAAGGTCTCGGTCATCTTTATTTGGACCAGTCTGGGTCGGTCTTGTAGTTGTAGATGCCTAGTTCTTTCGATTTGATTGGTTCTCTAGCTCAATCTGTTTTGCATCTATCAATAGATGTTGAGTATTATTTTGGCTCTGTCGTCTCCTCAGAATCTGGTGGTCTTGTTTCTTTGACAGGTTATTCATTGATGAGGAGATTTCGGTGGGTGCTCCTTCTTTCGGTGGAGATTTCTCCATTGTGTCACGTGCCTGTGTCGCAGGGTTTGTTGCTGGGCTATATATATTGGCTGGCTGGTTAGGTTCCTGCATGGGGACGTGGTTGTCGATTGGGCACTCCCCGTTTGTCGCCATCTTTTCTTCCCGGCTCCACTGTGTTTCATGGTGTTCTCCCTGGTCTTTTTGGGAATTGAAGTCTGTTTCAGCCACTTTTATAGCTCTCTTCTTTATCTCATAAATCTCATGTGGATGTATATATTTATCAATTTGTGAGACTATAGAGAGTATTTTTTGGTTGTTGTTGCCTCCAGTTTTTCTCTTAGTAGATCCGTTTTTTATTTGGCCTTCGAATATTTTGTCCTTGCACCAACCCCATTTTTCAAATCTTGAGTATTTGAAGCAGTGAAGGATTTTTGTCTTTACCGCAATCGAATAATTCACTGTTTTATAATTACGTTTTCTTATGGTCTTTGCTTGGTTTTGCCGGAGTCCAGGACCAGAATTTGTCTGGTCAGGTGGATTCTCCAGCATAGTCTTGCTGCCTGTAGTAGTATTACTGGGAAAAGTTACACTGTTATTTTCCACGTATGGCCCAGTGCGTAGCCATGACGAGGGAACCTTTTTTATCCAGGGTGTCGTCATGATGATGATGGTGATGATGTCGTCATGATGATGGTGATGATGTCGTCATGATGATGGTGATGATGTCGTCATGATGATGGTGATGATGTCGTCATGATGATGGTGATGATGCCAGTGTTAACTTTTTATTATTTTCTTGTTCATATATATTTTTGGGAACATTTGGTTGGGGTTTACTTCCTGAAAGAACCATCCTCATATTTGTGTATCAATCCATGTACCTTTGCAGGGACACTCTAAGATACACTTTACAGAGAGATCGAAGATACAGGAGGTTTGCATCTAGTAGGCTTTCCTATTCTCTCCTTCGCTTTTTATTTTGTTTTACTTATGTTAGTTTTAAGATATCACTTGATTCTATTATAATTTATATCCGAATAAGAATAGAATAGACACTGTTCCCTTTATGGCTGCTATCTTTATTTCCTTACAACTTGGTTTTCCAGGGATTGCTTCTAAGTATTTTTAAAGGTTCTTTTTTATTAGGCCAGTTGCTCCTGTCACAACTGTTTATTACTTGCAGAGACTATGTTGCTTTAGATCATTTTTAAGGTCCTGATATTTTGTTATCTTTTTCCCGTTCTGCTCTATTAAGACCAAAGTCGTTTGGAACTGTGACGTCGAACATGCGTGCAGTCCTTTCAGGCTTGTTCCATATTACTATATCTAGCTTGATGGCCTTGTCTTTTATGTATCTGCCTGCCTGTATGTCTCTGCCATTGTCGTAGAACGCTGTCACTTTTCCATTTGATGTTATCGGTGGTGGTTCATGTTCCCAGATGTTCCACGACCTATCTAGTTGCATCTCTCCACAGATCTTCCAATGTAAGTATCTACATACTTTGTTATGGCGAGCAGTGTAATGACCATCGGCTAGAAGGATCTTGCATCCAGACATTAGGTGGCGTGGGCTTTCAACAGCTGAGTGACAGAATCTGCATTGGTCGTTTTTTTGCAGACCGGCCATTTTCTTAAATTCATTTGTGAGCAAGCCTTGGTCTTGTGCAGCTATAATTAATCGTTCTTCATCAAATGGAAATTTTCACTTTTAAGCCATTGTAGTGAAGCCTCCTTGTCAATGTAGCTCTGGTTCAGTACTTCCATGAACCTGCCTGCTCTCTTATGTTGTTGCCATCCTTCTAGTCTTGTCTTCAGTTCCCTTTTAGTATACTCCATTCTCTTCTTTCGGGCGATTAGGGTTGATGGGTTATCATATTCTTCTACTGTGTTGTCCAGTGTGTTACCACTGAAATTTTCACCGAGCTTTGTAGTTGACGTCTGCTGGGGCAAACATTTGGTGTGATGTTCATTCACCATTTTTATTTTGGGGTCAGAAAAACATTTGATGTATTGGCCTATGCTTACCACTGAAGCTCGGTATGCGTAGTTTATTTCAGTGAGGCCTAAACCACCTTCTCTCCGTGGTAAGTACAGCCTGTCCATGCACTGATGTTTGTAAATGACTTTATGAAGGGCCAGCACTTTCCGAGTTTTTGCGCCAAGGCTATTGATACAGTTTTGTAGCCAATTAATTATGGCAAATCCATAAGAGACAACAGGTATTGCCAATTAATTGATGGCAGTAATTTTGTTTTTTGCTGATAGTTCTGATGAGAGAACTTTTTTAAGTCGCTTGAAGTATTCTCCCTGTACTTTTTCTCTCATCTTTCCGTGTTCAAGTGTCTCATTCTCCTCCACTCCTAGGTATTTATAGACAGCATCCTCTTCAAGGTCTTCAATAGAGCCATTGTCAAGATTAAGATGTTCTGGTGATGTCTTTCTTCCTTTCTTTATGGTGCACTTAGCGCATTTGTCGAATCCAAACTCCATGAAGATGTCCTCTGTATAAGTTTTAACAATGCCTATCAGAGAGACAAGTTGTTTCTCGAATTCTACATAGAGTGTCAAATCGTCCATAAAGAGTAGATGGTTTACTCTTTCATTTTCTTCCTTCTTTCTGCCCATGCTGCGATTGTATCCAGCATCGGATCGTTTAAGTATCTTACTTAATGGATGCATTGTGAGGCAGAATAGGAGCGGTGAGAGGCTGTCTCCCTGGAATATTCCTCGCTTGATCTTTGTTTGGGGTCTGTATCCTTCCTTCCGTGTGCTGTAATGTAATTGAGGTGCACCATCTGGCCATTTGTTTTTGAAGGAATTATGTAATATCAGTGTGCACATTGTACAACTCAAAACAGCGAAGTATCCAGGAATGAGGTATACTGTCAAAGGCCTTTTTGTAATCAATCCAGGCCATTGACAGATTTCTGTGTCGTCTCCTGCAGTCTTCTAATATGGTTCTGTTTACAAGGAGTTGGTCTTTTGTGCCTAGCTTTTTCCTCGTACACCCCTCTGCTCACTTTCAAGGTAATCACCAGCAATGAGATGGTCG
This sequence comes from Euprymna scolopes, assembly GCF_053919585.1. Lineage (NCBI taxonomy): Eukaryota > Metazoa > Mollusca > Cephalopoda > Sepiida > Sepiolidae > Euprymna > Euprymna scolopes. The sequence goes on from NC_136527.1 coordinate 179,595,222, forward strand.
TATGTTGCATCGGCGATTATCCCTGTTTGGAGCTTGTAGGTTGTTGTGAGGCAGCAGATTGGTCTACATATGCTAGCCATGTGGGTGTCCTAATTTTTGGGAATAAGTTATGTACTGCCTACAGTAAGCCACTCGGCGGCTCTTCATCTCAACTGATGATTCTATTGATTGCCTTGGCATAGTTATGATGAAGTGAGCTCAGTTTTTTCAACCAGAAATTTGGTATTTGGTCTATTCCTGGGGTCTTGAAGTTGCTGCATTGAGCTACCTTTCTGCAGACAGCCTCCTTGGTAATTTTTAGAGCTAGCATCTTTTCTTTCTCCTTGTTCTCCTCTTTGATAGTATTTATCCAGTTGTTTTCTGTATGTACTTTAGTGTCCTCATAGAGTGGCCGCCAGAAGTTTTCAACTTCTTCTTGTGTTGGTGGGGAGCTCACCTTTATTTCATCTTTAATGAGGCTCCTATAGACAATTCTTGGGTTTGTTGCAAAAAGTTTATTTATCCTTTTTGCTTCAAAGTTTTTGGTTTTGTTTTTTTATTTGTGCAGCTATGGCTTTTATCTGACGCTGATGTTCTGCCAACTTAGCTATTAGCTGTGCTTGGTCTTGGAGGGAATAATAAGTTTTCAACTTATTCACATTCTTACTAATTTTTTTGCCTGGGGTTTCACAGGATAGGAATGCATATATCTGTGCAGTCTATTTTCTGTTGGAGTTTACGTTTCCAGGCTGGGTTATATGATTTAGCCTTCATGTTTTCTCTTTTACTCTCCTGGTGTTTGGGTAAGAGTTTTAATTGAATAAACCATACTGCCCCGTATGTTGGATGATTTATTTCATTCAATGGTGCGTTAATCGGAGTGATTCTTTCCAGGGCATCGTTGACTTTTGAAACAAGCACCTTGAAGGCTTTATTCATACTAATTTTTACCAGTCTGGGCCGATTTTCAACAGCTAGACATCGTGCTATTTCTATCCTGTTTGCCAGCTCTTCTAGCTCCAACTGGTAAGAGTCAGATCTCACATTTGAAGTGGGGCACACTGTTGGTATGTCTGCCTATGTTAAAATTGTGTTGGGTCTGTTGGGAGTGATTCCTGGGGAGATGCTGCATTGTTTGATGGAATAGCATGTCGGGTATATTTCCGGTTGGTTTTTGGTGGACATCTAAGACTTGGACTTGTTGGCATTGTCCCAGAGAGCTGAGAATTGTTGTAGTGTCTTCTATGTTTGGGTTGGCAGATCTTGGGTATAGGGAGGGGATTGCACATTGGGCAAATGTTTTTAGCAATTTCATGGACATTTTTTTAAATGGAATATTTGCTCACCAGAAAAGACATGGTTCCCCAGAAAATTAGATTTCTGGCGTGTTAAATTTTTCTTCTCAATCCCATTCTTGTTTGGGCAGTGGTGCTTAAAAATATTTTGATATTGCGTACAAATGTCTGTGAGTTTTTGGTATTTTATTTTTGCGTATTCCATTGACCAAATCAATGTCCATTTTTCCTCCCTATTCCACTGGGTTTGGGCGAATTCAGCAGTGTTAGATTTGGTAAAATCAATCGCTGCTTCACTAAAAGTTTTCTTCTTAATTGACTATATAACATCTTTTGGGAGGTATTTATGTACCTAAGATACAATTGAAAGCAAGTTCTTAGTTGTGGTCAGTGATGTTTTCTCTTTTTGTAAGGGTGAAGTTTTTATTTGAGTCTCGAATACTGTATTTTTCCTCCCCCATTTCTCATACCTGGAGTATGCAAAACAGTGAAGAATATTTTTTCTCCTCAAGAGACCACTTGACTTGGTTATAGTCTTTTCTTAGTGGTTCTTGTTTAGTCTGGCCAGATTCCAGGACTAGAATTTAACTGGTCTGGTTGAGTGTCCAGCTAAGTGTTTTCATTCGTGGAAACATCACAAGGAGACGGTGCACAATTATTTTCCTCATATGACCCAGTGCTTAGCCATGCTGAGTGGATCTTTTTATCCTGGGCGATATCCTGTCATTTTGATGATTTAAGTTTTATTTTTCATTTTCATTTAGATTCGAATATTTGGTCAGGGTTTACTTTAAATTAAACATACCAGTGTTCTCATATGTCTTTAATTTTATTTTACTTCAGTCCAAGTTCTCAGAAGTCAAGGGACCCACAATGCGGGGCTAACACTTGAACTCTGTATGGGATACATAGATATTCGAATGTTCCATTTAATTTTTCTATTTTTCAAACACTGAGTTAGAAATTGAGAACATAATTTTCCTCACCCGAATTAACCATTTTCATACGTTGTAGTATAGCTTTCATTTTGGTCTCTTTGTATTATTGGATTCCAGGGCAAGAGATTATTTAATCTGGTGGAGTATCCAGCTTCGTGCTATTACTTGAGGTAATATCACTTGGAGAAGGTGCACCATTCCTCGTAAAAGCTAATTTATGTAAGGCATCGTAAGGGGATGTCATTTGGGCAGTGAATACTATGTGATTTTGAATATTAAGTCAGGGTTTACTTCTATGGAAAAAGTATCTTCATGCCAGGTTTTTCTGACAAACCCCTGAATAGAGAGATCTTAGACACTCGCAGACAGTGTCTAGTAGACATTCAAGTCAGTGTGAGTTCTCATATGTGTTACTAATGCGGATTTTTGAGAAAAAGAATATCTACACACTTAACTAGAATGTGGATTCCCCCTAGTGTGAGTTTTCATATGTGTTACAAAACTTGATTTTTGAGAACAGGAATATCCACACACTTCACAAGAATGTGGCTTTTCCCCAGTGTGAGTTCGCATATGTATCACTAAGTTTGATTTTTTAGAACAAGAATATCCACACATTTCACAAGAATGTGGCTTTTCCCCAGTGTGAGATCGCACATGTCTCACTAATGTTGATTTTTGAGAACAGGAATATCCACACACTTCACAAGAATGTGGCTTTTCCCCAGTGTGAGTTCGCATATGTATCACTAAGTTTGATTTTTTAGAACAAGAATATCCACACACTTCACAAGACTGTGGCTTTTCCCCAGTGTGAGTTCTTATATGTCTCATTAATGTTGATTTTTGAGTACAGAAATATCCACACACTTCACAAGAATGTGGCCTTTCACCAGTGTGAGTTCGCATATGTATCACTAAGTTTGATTTTTTAGAACAAGAATATCCACACACTTCACAAGAATGTGGCTTTTCCCCAGTGTGAGTTCGTATATGTATCACTAATGTTGATTTTTGAGAACAAGAATATCCACATATTCTACAAGAATGTGGCTTTTCCCCAGTGTGACTTCTCATATGTTTCACTAAGGTTAATTTACTAGAAAAAGAATATCCGCAAACTTCACAAGAATGTGGCTTTTCACCAGTGTGAGTTCTTATATGTCTCAATAATGTTGATTTATAAGAACAGGAATACCCACACACTTCACAAGAATATGGTTTTTCCCCAGTGTGAGTTCTTATATGTCTCACTAATGTTGATTTTTGATAACAGGAATATCCACACACTTCACAAGAATGTGGCTTTTGCCCAGTGTGAGTTCGCATATGTATCACTAATGTTGATTTTTTAGAACAAAATATCCACACACTTCACAAGAATGTGGCTTTTCCCCAGTGTGAGTTCGCATATGTATCATTAAATTTAATTTCAGAGAACAAGAATATCCACATATTCTACAAGAATGTGGCTTTTCACCAGTGTGAGTTCTTATATGTCTCACCAATGTAGATTTATAAGAACAGGAATACCCACACACTTCACAAGAATGTGGCTTTTCTCCAGTGTGAGTTCTTATATGTCTCACTAATGTTGATTTTTTATAACAGGAATATCCACACACTTCACAAGAATGTGGCTTTTCCCCAGTCGAAGTTCGCATATGTATGACTAGTGTTGATTTTTTAAAACAAGAATATCCACACACTTCACAAGAATGTGGCTGTTCCCCAGTGTGAGTTCGCAAATGTATCACTAATGTTAATTTTTGAGAACAGGAATATGCACACACTTCACATTAGATTTTATGCTAAAGCAATTTCGTAGTGTAAAAGTTAAAATATTCTATTTTGTAAATTAGCAGATTTTTCGGAAATGTTAAATTCGATATCTCATGATTTATAAAAACATTAAACAAAAATTTCAAATTTAAGTATGATGTTCTTATTACTATTTGCTAAACAATCCGGATAAAATAACTCTTTATACATATATGTATAATAAAGTTTTGTGCGGTTGTTTTGTAGTATGCTACATAAGGAAATAATTGTGTATATAATACTGTTTAAGGAGAAGAATGATCCCTTAATATTCATTGAAAACATTCAAGCAGGAACATCTGCAAATAAAAAATAAATGAAATCTAGTATTTTTTGTATCATTGTTTATTTTAATCGTGTCAACAAAACAAGAAACATAAACACATTAATTCACATTCATATTTAATATCATTAATCGTGCCAACAAGAAACATAACTTTATAAAACATTTAAAAATCACAGAAATAAACACTTAATTCACATTCATATTGTTTAAATGTTTAATTTTATTCATAGTATTTTGTAATAGATAAAGGAATTATGCAATTAATAAAGTAAAATAAACAATAATATAGTAAGAATTTGTAGGAACATTAATACTATAATTAATAAAATATACTGCTACTAATATACATACAATTACCGTATTTGCAACTGAAATTAATAAAAAATATATTGCTAACAATAGAAATATAATAATTTTATAATACATGAAAATTTAATTTAAATACTCAGTAAATTAAATTTAATAATACAAATCAATATATAATCTAGTTACTTAGCAATGCATACTAATATGGTCTTTTAAAATAATTTTGTTTGTATTTCTGTGTTGAAATATAGCTGCTTATTTATGTGTTTGATATTTAACTGGATATTTTCCTTACATTACACATCTGTTAATACTAATAATAGCGAATTTAATGAAACAGAATAAGGTTTTTATTTTTTTTACTATTATTTTAATATAGTAAAAATTTGTAGGAACAATAAGCATACAACTACCATAGTTGCTAATGATAATAATAAAAATATATTGCTAACAATAGAAATATATTAAGTTTATTATACAGGAAAAATGAATTTAAATACTAAGTAAATAAAAGTTAATAATACAAATCAATATATAATCTAGCTTTCATTTTAAGTCATATGTGTGGACATATAACCGCTTATTTATAATGTGTTTGATATTAAACTTGATATTTTCCTAACATTACATATTTATTAATACTTATAATAATGCAACAGAATTAGATTTTTATATTTTTTACTTTTAGAAATTAACAGGTTTTTTTATTCAACCAATTATTTCATCGAACGTTTTTGAATGCATTATTATCATTCCCATATTTTATTATACAATTAATTTAAACAATTGTAATAATCGATTATCGCAATTTTATTTTTCGGAATTTACGTCTGGTAATGCCTACTTGTATACGAACATTTTTTATCAAAATATTGTTTTTTTTTTTAAATTCAACAAATTATTTCATTCAACTTTTTTTTAGAGTCTTTTTCGTATATTTTTTAGTTTCTTTATGATTTTTATCCTAATTATTTTCACCTTATAATAGTATGAATTATTAAAATGTATTAATGCTTAAAACTTAGTATAAATTTAAATATGGTTTGTAAAATGAGCCTATTAAACTCATGGTCTATGAACTAAACTTCTTTTATTCGTCTGCATATTAATGTTGTGTCTATAACCGGTAGATATTTTATTGTCTGTTAAACACTTTTAATTCGCTTTTAAATTACGTTTCATTTATATTTTTACTGAATTCTGGATTTTTATGTCTTTTAAACTTTTTTTAATCACGTTTCCTTTTTAAATCAAGAAAAGTGAAGATTTAAATATGGTCTTTACAATCCAACTATTCAACTCATGGTCTACGAACTAAACTTCTGTCTTTTTTCTGCATATTAATGTTGTATCTATAACCAGTAGACATTTGACTGGTTTTTATGTCTTATAACCCATTTAAATTCGCTTTAACACGTTTCAAATCAACTTTAAAATTACGTTTCCTTTTTGAACCAAAAAAAAAGTGATATTCTTTGATGAACTGATGAAAAGTCTCATGATTTGATTGGTTTATGCAATGAAACGCGTGAAAATGCAAATCGTTTTTATTGATTTTAATAAACCGTTGCACTTTTAAAATATGGATATTGAATAAATACATTATAAACATATTCTGTTTTAAGGAAAACGCGTACATGCGTGCGTGTGTGTGTCTTTGAAAATAATAATGTAATATTTATCATTGTTATAATTTTCTATTTCTTATCGTGTATTTCTCAATGTGTCAATCATATTATTCCAAACTAATTACGAAAAACATCTGTTCATCTCTAATTCAGCTTAACATATTTTTTTAAACTTAATCACATGTAAGATCAGCACATTTAATAATAAATCCATAAAAATGGTTTTATATTTAAAAAGTTAATTCTTTTTTTCTATTTTTAAGGAATATAGTTTTTACAGATTATATAGTGAATTAAATATGGCTTCGTGCAACTATCAAGACCATATGTGTCTTCGACTTCAAAAAAAGTCTCAAGTATATACTCTGCACCAACATACTTACTCCCAACCAATCACACAAACATCAAAATCCAACCATTATCCTTTGTTTATGCTTGTAAGACTTTTACTGTTTAAGACGAAAATACTGAAAATTGGCGTTGGAATGTTTTATTTTAAAATATTTTTTCATTCTTAATTCATCTAAACGTTAAAATTATTTGTAATCATGGACGTGTAACTTATAAGCGAGTTTAATGTTTTATATTTAATATTAGTAAGACAAAATATTTAAATTATTATTAACATACAAAAAACATTAAACCTATATCATTTTGATTTTTAACTAAACATTTGATTACAATACAACTCCCACATATAGATTGATATTTTCTTTGCTTGGGACAATAACATTTTCTATTTCTTCTCGTGTATTTCTCAGTGTGTCAATCCTTTTATTCCAAACCAATGAAGAAAAATATTTTTTCATCTCTAGTTCAGCTTAACATATTTTTTAAAACTTAATCACATGTAAGATCAGTACATTTAATAATAAATCTATAAAAATGGTTTTATATTTAGAAAGTTAATTCTCTTTTTCTATTTTTAAGGAATATAGTTTTTAGATATTTTATAGTGAATTGTTTTTACAGATTATATAGTGAATTAATAATATAGGTAATAAAAACAGACAGAATAGAGCTCTACGTTTACAACAAGTCAAACAAGTTAATCTTTGTTTCTGTATTTTGCCGATATTTAATGTGCATTATTTGTCGGCTGTTGTTTTGTGTAGACTGTCGTGAATTTGTCCTTACAACCAGCTTGTTAATGACTTTACAGTGTTTTCTCTTTTTACCGTCGACTGTTTTGAGGGTTTTTACACCTAATGTTTCCATACAATTATCATTATTATTGGGTTTGTTGTATGGAACAAAATATTTGTTGTTCGAACATGCTTTTTTTTCTCTCATACACATACCCACCCACACTTACGCACACACATACGCACACACACGCACGTATATACACATCCACGTACACACACACACACACACACATGCACGCTCGCGTGCGCAAACATACACACATTGGTGACGTCACTTCCTTTTTAGTGAAATCCAGACATGCGCAGTCAGAACACTGATCCCGGTATAAAAGTCAACAACAACGTTCAACTTTCTCTTTCTTTCCTTTTGCCTTGGTTCGTCAACAAGACAAGTTCGGGTTCAAAGCTTGTGGCTTGAAGACACTTCCACGTGGTCGACTGCTACTGTAGACGCGCGGCTTTACATTAATATTATTGAGTTTTTATTGAATTAAATATTATTTAATATGATAGTCATAATTTTCCATATGATTATTATTATTCTTGGCTTTTTATAGAATTTAATAGGATTTCATATGATTAGCATTATTATTGAGTCTTTATTGAATTTTATATTGTTTCATATGATTATAATTATTATTGAGTTTTTTAATTAAATATTATTTCATATGATTATAATTATTGAGTTTTTTTATTGAATTAATATTATTTAATATGATTATCATTGTGTTTTTTATTGAATTAAATATTATTTCATATGATTATCATCATTATTGTGTTTTTATTGAATTTAATATTATATCTTATGATTAGCATTATTATTGAGTATTTTATTAATTAAATAATATTTCATATGGTTATCATTATTATTGACTTTGTTTTATTGAATTAAATATTATTTCATATGATTATCGTTATTACTGACTTTGTTTTTTTAATTAATTATTATTCCCTATGATTATCATTATTATTTAGTTTTTATTGAATTTAATATTATTTCATATGATTATTATTATTAAGTTTTTTGTTAAATATTATTTAATGTGATTATTATTAATGTTGAGTGTCTTATTGAATTAAATATTATTTCATCTGATTATCATTATTATTGAGTTTTTATTTGATTTAATATTATTTCATATGATTATCATTATTATTGAGTTTTTTTAATAGATTTAAATATTCGACCACAATTTAAGGAATTTTTAACAGTTATTTTAAAAAAGTTTATGAAAAGTTTAAAATCAATATACTTTTGGAGTGAGTGAAAATATATGTTTGAAATTTTACAAACTTCTGCTTGACCTATGTTTTTTTTTAATTTCATATATACATGCGTATCTGCGTTTGTTTAAAATTTTTATCTTTTGTGACGTCGCTGAAACATTGATCTTTGAAACGAGAACAAAAAACATCACTTTTTAACTTTTCTAAGACTTGCGAACATGATTTTTCTATTCAATATAAAAATTATTCTAATTAAATCCTTCAATAAAATTAAATCCTTCAATAAAATTATCAGCTTTTCTGTTTGACCTAGCTTTATATTTTTCAGAAAATATTTGGAGCAAACTATTAAATCAAAGGTAACTTAACCCTCTGATGAGAAAAAGAACAGTCTTCAATTTTAAAACAAAATTTAACTACATAAGGATGAAAAGAGACTCCCCCTTAACTTAAATTTTGTAAATAGAAAACGGGGATCATAAGCTGCTTACCATGTAGCTATATATATATATATATATATATATATATATATATATATACATATATATAAATATATATACATATATATAAATTACCGCCCTTAGACTCGTAAATCAAATAATAAATAAAGCCAATAACACATGACAATTATCTCCCCTTAAAAACTTGCAAAATATATATTCTCTCTATATATATTAACTGTAGCGTCTTTAAATCAAAATATGCTTATGGAAACAATTTACTGCACGAGCGTCGCCCTTTTAAAATTCATCATTCAATAAAATAAAAAGCTATAGCAAACATCTAAATGACTACTTTAAACACAGTTCCTGATTTCAAAAAAAGAAAAACTAAAAGGTAACTATCTCTATATATTTTTAAATCAAATTTATTATGTAAATATAAAAAAATATTTTTTTTTCTACTCATTTCTATCTCTAATCTATACTAATTTTCTTATAAATTTTAAATCCAAACCTTTTATTTCAATTTTTCAGATTCATCTGCCTTACTTTTAATGCTAGGTTTATTTTTGGTGTCTTTTCAATTCAATAGAAATCCTCATAAATTTGCTGATGAGGAGACCGTGCTTACCAAAAAAAACTATATATAATTGTTCTACGTGACTTCATGTATACCACAAATAAAAAGCACGGATTTCCGAAACGATCGTACAGATAATTGACTTTGTTGTTGTTCCTTCTTATGAAACTGATTTTTAATTTAATTAAAATTTGATTTTTAAATTTAGAAAATTTTTTTAAATTTTTAAATTATAAATCACATTACTTATATATATATATATATATATATATATATATATATATATATATATATATATATATATATATATATATATATATATATGGGAACTTAGCAGAGAAAACCACAAACAAATTGGGTCATAAATTAAAATATTAAACTAAATATTACCAAAGGCAAGATTAATTATTCTTTTATCTACCTGGATAAATGCTGTGTGGTTGAAAATATTTTAAAGCGTCTATTTAAGTCAAAACACGAGTTGGTTAGTTAGACCGACAAGATGGCTGATATTCAGACATTAAACTGGGAAGTCAAATCGCTTAAATCATGAAAACAAAGGAAAATACAGAGACATTTATACTTGTCGGCCATTTTTAAAAACTGTCCATTACTTGTTAGTCGAACAAATTACAACTTTAAAATACGTTGAAATGCAAAGCTTAGTCCGTTGGGTTGAAGAGTATTTTGCTTTTTGTTAAATTTGTTATAATTTTTAGTTTTTATTATTTCTTTTCGTTTGTTGTCTTCTGTTAAATACCTTATATATTTTATAAACTTATAATTGTTTTTTATATAATAATTATTTTTTTAATAATAATAACAATTACAAATACTTACTTCGAACCAAACTTTTTTTTTACATATAACATTGTCTTGTACTTTAGATATTATGTTCAGGTTCAATTCACTTCTTATGGTCTATGTTGTTTATAAAATGCAAGATGTAACTACAGATTAGGGGTTTTTATGTTCCCGGTTACCATGTTAAGCATGGGTTTCTAAATATTAACGTTAGTATTTCAGCACGGTCCGTGTTCTGCATAAGTATCAAAAAGTTAAATTGTAATTTGGGTATTTCGCAGAGAAGCCAACAACCAAGTGTACGAAAAGTATATATATACAAGAAATAAATGTCACCGTAGCCAATAAAAGTTAATTTTATATCAATACCTGGCTCATTTGTTTTGATTGTAAGTAGTTTTTATTGCTCTTTATTTAATTTCAAAAATTCAGTTTTTTCGAGCGGATTTGAAAAAAATAAAAAATGGCCCCATCTTTTTTGGACCACGCAAGCCACGTTTTAAATCAACGTCTACAGGTGTTTGGAATGTTTTTGGTATATATATATTTTTTTTTCTGTTTACGAGAGTGCCCAGAAACACCTTAATCTCCCCATGTTAAGAACAGCTTTAGGAATAAACATACTCAACTTCGGAAGGAAACCTTAAGAGAAAAAAAAATACCAGAAGAAAATTAAAAACGAGGCTTGGTCCAAAAAAAAAAAAAATGCGGCCACTTTTTTTCGAATCCGTTTGAAAAATAAAATGAATTTGAGATTAAATAAAGAGCAATACAAACTACTTGAAAACCAAAACAAATGAGCCAGGTAGCTATAACATTAACTTTTATTGGCTACGGTCACATTTATTTCTTGTATATATATATATATTTTTTTTTTTTTTCGTGTAGATTTTTTGTTGACTTCTCTGCTAAATCACCGTAATTCAATTTGAAAGATAAAAAGGTTTGTTAAATTATGTTTATTCGATTTCGGATCCATTTATTACACAAACTGATTTTAATTTTCCCAATAAAATTGGAAACAAAAAGTAACATTTTATAGCAAATTGCATTCTATAAATTCATGTACATATTTGTAAAAGCG